>NC_073396.1:5616656-5916656 GCF_028641065.1 Leucoraja erinaceus
TTTATTTGAGATCAATATCCAATATCCCAGAGTATTTCAGCGGTTCTTTGTCTAAACACAGTTGCCATGATGATTACAATTATTTATAAATGCTTCTGTCTCTTTGGGATAAATGATTTTCTGTTGGCTCAGAGTTAAATAATGGCCAGCAAAAGGCAGGGCAGCACGGTGGCGCAGTGGTAGAGCTGCTGCCTTACAGCGCCAGAGACCCAGGTTCGATCCCGACTGCGGGTGCCTGTCTGTACAAAATGTGCACCTTCTCCCCGTGACCTGCGTGGGTTTTTGGTTTCCGAGATCTCTGGATTCCTCCCACACTCGAAAAGACGCGCATGTTTGCAGGTTAATCGGCTTGGTATAAATGTCAAATTGTCTCTAGTGTGTGTAGGATGGTGTTAATAGAAACATAGAAAATAGGTGCAGGAGTAGGCCATTCGGCCCTTCGAGCCTGCACCGCCATTCAATATGATCATGGCCGATCATCCAACTCAGTATCCTGTACCTGCCTTCTCTCCATACCCCCTGATCCCTTTAGCCACAAGGGCCACATCTAACTCCCTCTTAGATATAGCCAATGAGCTGTAGCCTCAACTACCTTCTGTGGCAGAGAATTCCAGAGATTCACCACTCTCTGTGTGAAAAATGTTTTCCTCATCTCGGTCCTAAAAGACTTCCCCCTTATCCTTAAAATGTGCGGGATCGCTGGTCGGTGCGGACTCGGTGGGCCGAAGGTCCTGTTTCCCTGCTGTATCTCTAAACTAAACAAAAAAGACCAAATTGAAACTGCCGGGGCTGATTGATATTTTACTGGGAAAGGCAGGCATGATTGTAATGTCACTCACATTCAACAACCTAACAATGTTCATTGCCTTGCCTTACGGCAGAAGAACAGCAATTTTGGGTAAAATAACAGCCAGTTTGCCAGTGCTCATTTTTATTAAGCTATTGGGAAGAGTGCAGGAATAGAATCACTTAAATGCAGTTATCGGCCAACCCTCCATGAATTGCAGAGAATTGTGGACACAGCCCAGACCACCACACAAACCAACCTCCCTTCCATTGACTCCATTACGCTGCTTCGGCAAGGCCAGCACCATAATAGGCCACAGACAATAGACAATAGGTGCAGGAGTAGGCCATGTGGCCCTTTAAGCTAGCACCGCCATTCAATGTGATCATCCCCAATCAGTACCCCGTTCCTGCCTTCTCCCCATATCCCCTGACTCCGCTATCTTTAAGAGCCCTATCTAGCTCTCTCTTGAAAGCATCCAGAGAACCTGCCTCCATCGCCCTCTGAGGCAGAGAATTCAAAAAGCACACCTCCACGGCGACAGATAGCACAATGGGCTAAGAGTTCGGCTGGCGACCGGAAGGTAGCCGGTTCAAATCCCGCTTGGAGTGCATACTGTCGTTGTGTCCTTGGGCAAGACACTTCACCCACTTTTGCCTGTAATGGAATGTAATTACGGCGGCAGGCGCGGGCACACCGCGACGCCCTGTGTCTCCCTTTCAAGGGAGATGCTAAAATGCATTTCGTTGTCTCTGTACTGTACACTGACAATGGCAATAAATTGAATCATTTCATCATTTCATTTCATTTCCAGATCGGGGACAGTTTCTTCCCAGCTGTTATCAGGGAACTGAACTATCCTACCACAACCAGAGAGCAGTGCTGAACTACTACCTCATTGGTGTCCCTTGGAAAATCTTTGATTGGACTTTGCTGGCTTTACTTTGCACTAAACTTAATTCCCTTATCATGTATCTGTACACTGTGGACGGCTGGATTGTGATCATGTATTGTCCTTCCGTTGACTGGATAGTGCGCAACATAAGCTTTTCACTGTACCTCGGTACACGTGACAAAAAAACTAAACTGTAAACTGAAGTGTGGAGTGGATGTTGGCTGATAACTGCATTTATCTGCATGGGCACTGAAGTGACTCCAAACTGACGCAGCAAATTCACAGAAAAAGATATAAGCCCTGAAGGTACAATATATTTGGAGAGGGTTAGTGTCTGGCACTAACAGATAAAACAAAATGTGCTCCATTGTGACTGACGGCTGGCTTTTGTCAAAATAAATCTAGGCTAGTGAGATTGGAAATTGAATTTGTGGAGCTACAATGCTTAAATGTCTAAATTAGATGTAGGCTTATTATTTGCCATATGTACCGAGGTACAGTGAGGAGCTTTGTTTTGCATGCTGTCTAAACTGAATGCTCTACACAAATACAATCAAGTCAAACCCAGTACAAAGGGCAGAATATAGTTCTCAGCATTGTATTGCCACTGTTCCAGAGAGGCCCTTCGGCCCATCGATCACCCGTTTCCACACCAATTCTGTTATACCCCTTTCTCATCCACTCCCGACAACCCCAGGGCAATTTTACAGAGGCCCATTAACCTGCAAACCCGCACATCTTTCGGATGTGGGAGGAGACATGGCCACCCAGAAGAAACCCACGTGGGGCACAGAGGAGAACATGCAAACTCCACGCAGACGTGGATCGGGATCAAACCTGGGACCCTGGCGCTGTGAGGCACCAGATACCGTGGAGATGGGCGGTGGCGCAGCGGTAGAGTTGCTGCCTTACGACAACAGAGACCCCAGTTCGATCCCGACTACGGGTGCTGTCCACACGGAGTTTGTACATTCTTCCCAGGGACCACGTGGGTTTTCTCCGGGTGCTCCAGTTTCCTATAACACTCCAAAGACGCACAGGTTTGTAGGTACGTTGGCCTCTGTAAATCGTCCCCAGTATGTCGGATAGATCTAGTGTACCTGTGATCGATGGTCGCCGTGGACTCGTCGGGCCGAAGGGCCTATTTCCATGCTGTATCTCTGAACAAAACTATCCCAAACAGCGAAAGAAAGCAGATAGCTTGCCTTCAACAGTTCTGCATCTCTGGTAAAAAAACAATTTGTGCCGTTCTGCAAGGCTATGCGATGAATAATTGATGATAAATATTTTTTTTCATACTCTAGGATTTGGATTACTTTCGGAAAAGTCTATTTCCCATGGAGGTTATTGTTAGCCGCGGCACCAAAACGCAGTACTTCAGGTATGGATGGAATTCTTTGTGCATTACTGAATGAGAGATACAAAGTCCTGGGCTGCCTACAGCCCTAAACACTGGTGCAACAGCTACACAGAGGGCGGCACGGTGGCACAGCGGTGGAATCACCGCCTTACAGCGCCAGAGAGCCGGGTTTGATCCCGACTACGGGTGCTGTCTGGTTGGAGTTAGTGCGCTCTCCCAGTAACGGCGTGGGTTTTCTCCGGGTGCTCCGGTTTCCTCCCACGCTCCAAAGGCGTACAGGTTTGTAGGTTACACAAAAAAGCTGGAGAAACTCAGCGGCTGCAGCAGCATCTATGGAGCGAAGGAAATCGGCAACGTTTCGGCCCCGAAACGTTGCCTATTTCCTTCGCTCCATAGATGCTGCTGCACCCGCTGAGTTTCTCCAGCTTTTTTGTGTAACCTTCGATTCTCCAGCATCTGCAGTTCCCTCTTAAACACAGGTTTGTAGGTTAATTGGCTTCGGTAAAAATTGTAAATTGTTCCTAGTGTGTTGAGTGGTGCTAGTGTACAGGGATCGCTGGGCGGCACGGACTCGGTGGGCCGAAGGGCCTGTTTCCGCACTGTATCTCTCAACTCTAAAATCTAAAGTAAAGTCTCAAGTGAAGCTCCAAGCAAGGACTAACATTTCAATGAATAGGTCAGTTGTGGTGCGTGGGTCTCAAAAGGAGGCACGAAGTCCAGTGTTTGAGAAGCACCTTTATTGTATTCCTCCCGGTTGAAGGGAAGACGAAACCAGAGGAAGATGGCACCCAAACCCTGCCTTTTAAACCCTCCGGCTGAGGGCCGCCTCCGGACTGCACCACTCCTGTGCCGAGGGGTTCGGCAGTATAATGGCACGACCCTTAGGAGCCGCCACACAGTAATGATCAAAGATCCTATAGCAGAGCAAGATGGGTTACCCTCACGCAAACGTGAGGTACGTTCACGGGCGGATTCATGGGTGATTATAGGACACATTTTAGCAACCTGACTCCGCCATCTTGCTCCGCTTTCTTGCTCCCGGCCAAAGATTGGATCCGCAGCGGGGAGAGAGAGTGCGGGGCCCGGGGCGGCGAGGAGAGGGGCATAGTAGGGGCGGGGGGGGGGGGACATTGTAGTAAGGGGGCAGGCGAGAGAGTGCCGCGGTGGATAAGTCTGTGTGTGAAGTTGCAGGGAGGTTTACAATGTTTCTTATTTACAATGTTTCTTATTTAATGTCCCTTGTCTAGTCTGAAATAAAGTTCATTATTGGATTAGAAGAAATATAATTGTGTGTGTTATATACATTTATATAATTTTCATGTATGTGTGTTTATAAACATTTTATTCCTTAACAAGAATCAACAGAATTATGAACTAATTGAATTATGAATCTAACCCTATAATCACGCACAAAATCACCCTGCGAGTCGGGTCGGTTCCGGTTACTACAAAATCAACTCAAACACGGCTTGTGAGCCATTTAAAAATAAATGATTTAAAAAACATTAAAAAAGACAATTACCAGAATCAAATTTTATTCTTGACAAGAAGTTTGAACTGACAGATTTATGAATCTAACCGACACAAACTGTTGCCCCGCAACATTGATTACAGTGCGAGTCGGGTCGGGTCAGGTAGGCTCAGGTTGCTAAAATGGGCGTGGAAAAATGCCCATGATCCCCTCCATAGCGTACTACACGTCAGTCCATTGCATTTAGCAGGAGTAGTCTATCTTGCTCCGCTATAGGATCTTTGGTAATGATTAAAGTAAAGCTGTTAATTGATCATTACAATAAAAGCAAGTTGATTAATCTACCGTGACCTGTGCAGCTAAGGGCCTGTCACACTTGGTGATTTTTTTTCGGCGACTGCCGGCGTCGTATCAGTGTCGCCAAAAGATTTTGAACCTTTTGAAATCCAACGGCGCCAAAAAAAATGTTGCGGCGCTTAAAAAAAATTCACCGTGCTTCATTACTGATGCGTGATGCCGGGTCACGGCCCACATCACGCATTTGGTGACCAGATATACGTCAGTCAATTATACCAGCAGTCGCCGAAATAATCGCCACGTGGGACAGGCCCTTAAATGTCTAGTCAATACTGAAAACCAGTTTCATAATTGGCAAAATATGCTAGGCCGAACAATTGAAGAAAATACGTACTGAGTCCTGTTATCTTCATCTGAAACTTACAAAATTCTTAAAAGGGTGACCTCATAAGAAGGGGAAGATGCAGAAAAATGGAGCGAAGGTTAGGGGAACGTCCATTTCCTTCGCTCCGAGAAGCTGCTGCACCCACTGAGTTTCTTACACAGAAAAGATAAGGAGAAATCCGGGTGCAGCAGCATCTATGGAGCGAAGGAAATAGCAACTTTCGGGCCGAAACCCTTCTTCAGAGAGTGGTGGGGGTGGGGGACAAGAAAGGCCACAGAGGAGTAGTTGAAGGCCTGGATCGGCTGAGATTTACAGAGGGAGCTGAGGAAGGGGTGGACAGCTTGGACTAAAATTGGGAGGATGTTCATGCCCTGGGGGGTATGGAAAGAATATGGGTGCTGTTCCTCCAATTTCCGGTGCTGCTCGCTGTGGCCATGGAGGAGACCCAGGACAGAGAGGTCGGCGGCGGAGTGGGAGGGGGAGTTGAAGTGCTGAGCCACCGGGAGGTCAGCTTGGTTATTGCGGACTGAGCGGAGGTGTTCGGCGAAACGATCGCCCAACCTCCGCTTGGTCTCACCTATATAGATCCGCTGACATCTAGAGCAGCGGACGCAATAGATGAGGTTGGAAGGTGCAGGTAAAAATCTGTCGCAAAGGAACGACTGCTTGGTACTTGAACGGAGTCGAGGGGGAGGTTAAAGGGACAATGTTGCATCTCCTGCATTTCTATGTTACCTATTTCCTTCGCTCCATAGATGCTGCTGCACCCGCTGAGTTTCTCCAGCATTTTTGTGTACCTTCGATTTTCCAGCATCTGCCGTTCCTTCTTAAACACTAATAAGAAGGGACTTTAGTTTAGTTTAGTTCAGAGATACAGCGTGAAAAACAGGCCATTCGGCCCACTGAGTCCATGCTGACCAGCGATCCCCCTTGCATGGATCGCTCTAAAAGATTCAGACACAAACTGCTGATCCCCACAAACTATCCAGCTAAAATGTGTAGAGAAGAACTGCAGATGGTGGTTTAAAGCAAAGATAGACACAAAGTGCTGGAGTAACTCAGCGGGTCAGACGGCATCTCTGGAGAGCATGGATAGGTGATGTTTCGGATCAGAATCCTTCTTCAAATTGACTTGAAACGTTGCCTATCCATGTTCTCCAGAGATGCTGCCTGACCCGCTGAGTTACTCCAGCACTTTGTGTCTTTTTTTTGTAAACTCAGCTTCTGCAATTCCTTGTTTCTACAACTCTAAAATATTGTGGCGCTTAAGTTAACTTGCTGCTTCGTAAGTTCACAAGTGATAGGAGAAGAATTAGGCCATTCGGCCCATCAAGTCTACTCTGCTAACTATCTTTCCCTCCTAATCCCATTGTCCTGCCTTCTCCCCATAACCCCTGACCTCCGTGCTAATCAAGAATCTATCACTCAATGCCTTAAAAATATCCACTGGCTTGGCATCCACAGCCTTCTGTATGAATGAATTCCACAGATTCACCACCCTCTGACTAAAGAAATTCCACCTCATCTCCTTCTTAAAGGAACGTCCTTTTATTCTGAGGCCGTGACCTCTGGTCCTAGACTCTCCCACTAGTGGAAAGATCCTCCCCACATCCACTCTCCCTGGGCCTTTCATTATTCGGTAAGTTTCAACAAGGTTCCCCCCCCCTTCCAGAAAAGTTAGATGGAGCAAAGGAATGTAAGATTAAATCAGCATTTGGATCATAGAGTCATACAGCATGGAAACAGGCCCTTTGGCCCAAGCTGTCCATGCCCTCCAAATGCCCCATCTAATCTAGCTCCATTTGCTTATTTGCTCAGCCAATGAATTAATAATTTTTGAATTGATAAATGTAAATGAATGCTGACTCTCCCAGGAAACTTAGATCTAGAAAAAGAATAATTGATGACACTGGAACTTTGTTCTGCTCTGCTGGGTTGGTGTTTGAACTGAATAGATGAGGATGAGGAAAATGTCTCAGCATCAATCTCCCCTGGAGCGAGATTGTGAGTCATAGATAAGGTGGGCTGAACCTATTTCCCAGGATGGAAATATCAAATTCTAGAGGACATAGCTTCACGGTGAGAGAGGCAAAGTTTAAAGGAGATGAGTGGGGCAATTGTGGGCCTTAGGGCCTGTTTCTGTGTGGTGCTGTCCTATATGTCATCAATACAGAATGTCCAAAAGTGCTTTATGGCCACTGAAGATATATTTTTAATGTGGTTATTTTAATAACCCGATTTTTGGCCAGAAAGATCCACAAATAACAAGATGTTAATGCCCCTGTTCCGCTTAGGAAACCTGAACGGAAACCTCTGGAGACTTTGCGCCCCACCCAAGGTTTCCGTGCGGTTCCCGGAGGTTTTTGTCAGTCTCCCTACCTGCTTCCACTACCTGCAACCTCCGGCAACCACCTGCAACCTCCGGGAACCGCACGGAAACCTTGGGTGGGGTGCAAAGTCTCCAGAGGTTTCCGTTCAGGTTTCCTAAGTGGGACGGGGGCATAACAGTCCGATAGTTTTTAGGCTGAAGAAAAGTCTCCACACTTCTCTGAAGGAAAGTCTCGACCAGAAATGTCATCCGTTCCTTCTCTCCGGAGATGCTGCCTCACCCGCTGAGTTACTCCAACATTTTGTGTCTATCTTCGGTTTAAAACAGCATCTGCAGTTCCTTCCTACACAGCTTTCAGGAACTGCACAAGGGGCAGCCAGGCTAGACTTGAGCTCCATAGAGGGACATGAACACAAACCTCTGACTCAGAGGACAAAAAGAAACACAAGTGCCGGAGTAACTCAGTGTTTAAGAGTTGGAAGGGATGCAGGTAAACCTCTGTCGCACCTGGAACGATTGCTTGGGTCCTTGAACGGAGTCGAGGGGGGAGGTAAAGGGACAAGTGTTGCATCTCTTGCGGTTGCAAGGAGTACTTGTGTGCCGGAGTAACTCAACTGGTCAGGCAGCATCTCCGAGAAGCGGTTTTGATTCGATCGGACACTGCTGGCTTTACGTTACACAAAACGTTATTCCCTTATTGTGTATCCGTACACTTAGCATGGCTCGATTATGACCATGTTTTATCTTTCCGCTGACTGGTTAGCACACAACAAAAAAGCTTTTCACTGTACCTCGGTAGACGAGACAATAAACTAAACTGAACTGAGGCGACGTTTCAGGTTAGGACCATTCTTCAGACAGGGTGAAGGGTCACGACCCAAAATTTCACCCATCCTTGTCCTCCAGAGATGCTGCCTGACCCACTGAGTTACTCCAGCACTTTGTGGGGGGGGGGGGGTTCTATGACTCAGAGAGTGACTTCCCATTGAGCCACAAGTGAGACCAGGGCGCTCTGCATGGTTGGAGTAGTAAGTGGAAGCACAGTTGAATTGAGAAGAGGATTTGCCTTGAGTGCAGGAAGGAACTGCAGATGCTGGAAAATCGAAGGTAGACAAACGTGCTGGAGAGACTCAGCGGGTGAGGCAGCATGTATACAGCTCCATAGATGCTGCCTCACCCGTTAAGGAACTGCAGATGCCGGTTTATGCCAGAGTCAGACACAGAGTGCTGGAACATCTCAGGCACCTTCTTGGAGAAAAGTAATCGGTGATGTTTCGGTCGGGATCCTTCTTCAGACTTTCATAGTCCAGAGGATTTGGCTGGTCGGAAGCCTGAAGAAGTGACCTATCCTGCAAAACAGGACCTCTTCTGATCGAGCACACGCACCCAGCTTCTAGTTATTGCAACGGAAAGTCGTCGTTTCAATTTAGCCCATCGGACAATGTCTGTGTACACAGTTATTATGCAGCTGCCTTTGTGCACACACTCTCCACCATGTTTTGTTGCATCAGTATCTGTGGAGACTGAATGATAAGCTGCCCACTGCCTAGCAACAGCACTTGGTCAAGAGAATCACGGAATCACAAGTGGCCCTTTTATCTCCCTCACAGTAGCAACGATTCGGCAATGTCCACACAGCTAGCGACAACAATAATCTTCTGCAATTGCAGTAAGTTTTAACGGAGAGATCTTCTGCAATTTGCACCAGGGATTTACCAGGTACTGAATAAATATCATTGCAGCAAAACTCAAATAGTAGAAAGAGGCAGATTCGGACAAGACTAATTTATTATTATCAGCCAGGTTTGCATCTAGTTCTTTGGTTAATCTTGTCGTGTGGAACTGAACTAACGGGGCTGTCCCACCTACGCGACTTTTTCGGCGACTGCCCGCACCCGTCATAGGTCGCTGCAGGTCGCCCAAAATAGGTACACATCTATGGAGCGAAGGAAATAGGCAACGTTGCCTATTTCCTTCGCTCCGTAGATGCTGCTGCACCCGCTGAGTTTCTCCAGCATTTTTGTGTACCTTCGATTTTCCAGCATCTGCCGTTCCTTCTTAAACACTAATAAGAAGGGACTTTAGTTTAGTTTAGGTCAGAGATACAGCGTGAAAAACAGGCCATTCGGCCCATTGAGTCCACGCTGACCAGCCTGATCCCCCTTGCACGCACCCGTCATAGGTCGCTGCAGGTCGCCCAAAATTTTCAACATGTTGAAAATTCAGCGGCGACCAGATAAACGCTACGACTCTTTGGGTGACTGAGGAGACGACTCACGACCATATAGGCGACACCCTGGCGGCATGTGAAGCCTGGATGGTCGTGAGTAGTCGCCCAAAGAGTTGTACCTTGTTCTGGTCGCTGGTGGATTTTCAACATGTTGAAAATTTTCGGAGACCTGCTGCGACTATGACGGGTGCCGGCAGTCGCCGAAAAAGTTGCGTAAGTGGGACAGGGCCATAATGAGGTAGTGGCCTTAAAACAACACTCACCCTATTGGAGTCTGTGTGATAAGTACACTCTACAATTCCCACTGCTTAAATTTGAATGTCATGAATGCATAATGGAATAATAAAGAGTGGAATATTAATGCATGCTGAGTTTTTGATTTGCATTTTGTGTGTCTAGGTGTTTGTTCCTAACTGGTGTCCAAGGGGTTGTGCATCTGCCACTGAGTCCCACTGAGTTACTCCAGCATTTTGTGTCCATCTTCTGTTGTGTGTGTTAAGATGGTCGTGTCCACAGGACTTTAACAATGCTGTAAGAACATTGTGGATTAAGCCTCCTTTTTAAGTTTAGTTTTAGTTTAGTTCAGAGATACAGGGGCAGGAGAATGGGGATTGAGAGGGAGAGATAGATCAGCCGTGATTGAATGGCGGAGTAGACTTCATTCTGCTCCTATCACTTATGAACTTGTGAATTGTAGTTTAGTTTAAGTTTTAATTTAGTTTTGTTAAGAGATACAGCGTGCATACAGGCACTATGGCCCACCGAGTCAGCGTCGACCAGCGATCACCCCGTACACTAGCACTATCCTACGCATGGCAGGACTAGCGTAGATGGGACATGTTGGCCGGTGTGGGTAAATTGGGCCGAAGGGCCTGTTTCCACATTGTATGAATCTATGACTCTATGAATCTGTGGCAATTTACAGAAGCCAATTAACCTACAAACCTGCACGTCTTTGGGATGTGGGAGAAAACCGGAGCACCCGGGGGAAATCCCCAGAGGGACACCGTGCAAACTCCACACAGACAGCACCCGAGGTCAGGATTGAACCCGGGTCTCTGGCACTGTGAGTCAACAGCCCTACAAGCTGGAGTGTCCATTGTGTGACCACTCGGGACCTCAGAAGTGGAAGAGGCGGGCAAGGTTGTCTGTTTACTACCACAGATCTCGTGTGGAACGGCTATGAAAGAAATCCCACAGCCTCACGAATGTTGTTCAGGGTCCACTTGGAACTGTTCCATGAACATGCTGCCTTTTGCTGCAGCGCTCAGACAGCACGTACACTTAGACACGGGCACCCAAACACTCCAATATCAAATGCATAGACACTTCAATGCTGTACCATGAATAAATATTTCCCCATTGTCTACCAAGCTTAAAAATTGCAAATGACAGGAAAATGCTCCAGCAGAGCTCTAGGAACCTATTCAAGAGGGACATCATTCTCTTGATGCCCATGTTACAGTATAGTTTAGTTTAGTTTAGTTTAGTTGAGCTGGGTTGTACAATAAGCCGCCCATGCAAAAGATTATTCCTCCAATTTGTGTTGGGCCTCACACTGACAGTGGAGGAGGCCCAGGACACAAAGGTCTGTGTGGGAATGGGAGGGGGAGTTCAAGTGTTTAGCTGGTAAGTTGGGCTGAGTTTGAGTTGAGTATAGTTTATTGTCACGTGTACCGAGGTGCAGTGAAAAACGTTTGTTGCCTGCTAACCAGTCAATGAAAAGATTATACATGATTTTAATCGAGCCGTCCACAGTGTACATGTTACAGGCAATAACGGGATAGTGGGAATAAGGTTTAGTGCAAGATAAAGTCTGATTAAAGTTAGTCCAAGATAAGTTAATTCAGTGAGGTAGATAGTATCTCAGAACTGCTCTCTATTTGTTGATAGGATGATTCAGTTGCCTGATAACAGCTGGGAAGAAACTGTCCCTGAATTTTGAGGTGTGTGTTTTCACACTTCTATACCTTTTGCTTGGTGGGAGAGGGGAGGAGGGGGAGTGTCTGGGGTGCGACTCATCCTTGATTGTGTTGCTGGCCTTGACGAGGCAGCGTGAAATGTGAATGTAAGGGAGGATTGTAATTTCATAAGTGATAGGTGCAGAATTAGGGCATTCGGCCCATCGTCTACTCTGCCATTCAATCATGGCTGATCTATCTCTCCCTCGTAATCCCATTCTCCTGCCTTCTTCCTCCTAATCTGAGGAAGGACATTCTTGCCATAGAGGGAGTACAGAGAAGGTTCACCAGACTGATTCCTGGGATGTCAGGACTTTCAAATGAAGAAAGACTGGATAGACTCTGCTTGTACTCGCTAGGATTTAGAAGATTGAGGGGGGATATTATAGAAACTTACAAAATTCTTAAGGGGTTGGACAGGCTAGAAGAGCGGCAGGAAGATTGTTCCCGATGTTGGGGAAGTCCAGGACAAGGGGTCACAGTTTAAGGATAAAGGAGAAATCTTTTAGGACTGAGACGAGAAAAACATTTTTCACACAGAGAGTGGTGAATCTCTGGAATTCTCTGCCACAGAATGTAGTTGAGGCCAGTTCATTTGCTATATTTAAGAGGGAGTTAGATGTGGCCCTTGTGGCTAAAGGAATCAGGGGGTATGGAGAGAAGGCAGGGATGGGACATTGAGTTGGATGATCAGCCATGATCATATTGAATGGCGGTGCAGGCTCGAAGGGCCGAATGGCCTACTCCTGCACCTATTTTCTATGTTTCTATGTTTCTATCTATGTTTCTTCCCATAACCCCCGACACCCATACAAACCTATCTCTGCCTTAAATGTAGCCATTGACGTTCTCCGCAGCCGTCTGTGCCAAAGAATTCCACAGATTCACCACCCTCTGCCTAAAGGAATTCCTCCTCATCTCTTTCCTAAAGGAACGTCCTTTAATTCTCAGGCTTTGATGCCTGGTCCTAGACTCTCCCACTGGTGGAAACATCCTGTCCACATCCACTCTGTCAACGATTGAGTGATGGTCTGGGCTGTGTCCACTGAGGAAACATTGAGGTGGGTTTGTGTGAAGGCTGCCACCGGTCTAGGTTAATGTCCAGGGTGCGGTGTCAGCAAAGTAAATGCCTCTGTGGAAATGCAAAACCTTTGGGCAGTAAGTAGCAAAGTCTCTAAGTCGAGTGTTCAGTAAGATGATTGCAATAACTGCAGCTGCTCTAGTCTGTATCCAATGACACCGATAATAAGCATGTGTCGGAAGGAACTGCAGATGCTGGTTTAAATCGAAGGTAGGCACAAAATGCTGGAGTCACTCAGCGGGACAGGCAGCATCTCTGGAGAGAAGGAATGGGTGAGGTTTCAGGTCGAGACCCTTCTTCAGACTGAGAAGCAGCTGACCCACATGGTAGGAAATGTGTATGTTTCAAGCAGATGCAATAATATAATCCTCATGTGGATTGCTACTGCCTGTTACTTTGATACAGATACGTCAAGTGTTGCCACATCAATGATTGAAGATGCCTGAAGGCATTCTCGATGAATATAGAATTAGTGAGGATATAACATCTTGATCCCAGTGCTCTCTTCTGAAGGACGCTATAAGATTCATCTCTGCTTCTGCCACATTTATTTTTAGACTAAAGTCCAAGAAACATATTTGATGTTTTCTCCAGGGAATCGCACTCGTAACTAACACTGCATTACCGAAGTCCACACACTTGAGCAACTCTAGGTACATGACCAACTGCCAACAATTGGAGTTCTTAAGGGACTCAATGCGGGAGATAGTAGTTCACAGCCGCTGTCTAGTTGGTGGCAGGATGGTTCAGTTGCCATCTGACCTCAACGGTGGAACAGGCAGAGGACGATGGCTGACCTCAGTGGAGCGTCACAACGGCTGGGAAGGCAGATGAAGGCTGAAGCAGAAAAAGGGTCTCCAGTCATCTTGGACTCCATGCCACTGGATCCTGACCCAGATCTGTCAAGGACGGTGCGGTGGCTGTCTGTGCACCAGCCTCCCCACGTTAAACAAAGTCACGCACTGGCGTCCCCCAACCCTGGAGATACTCATGGTCGGCCATGACCGAGGGGGGGAGCCTAAGAAGGAGGTTCAATTGCCTGATTACAGCTGGGAAGAAACTGTCCCTGAATCTGGAGCTGTGCTTTTTCACACTTCTGTACCTTTTGCCCGATGGGAGAGGGGAGACGAGGGAGTGGGCGGATTCATTTACACAGGATTCCCGAGAGGTACCATCTGCATCCGACTGAACCGGCACCGAGTGGACACATCCACGAGAAAATATATAGGAAAGTAAATAAAGAATGGGAAACATGGGGAATATTTCTGGATTCAATCCTTAAAAATGTTTTTATCGTTTCATCATGTTTACCATCAGGCCAAGTTTGTACTGCAATAGCAGCAACATCCACTCAGCAGTTCAACTCACTCTCCCATTCCCAAACTAACCTTTCTGTCCTGGGCCTCCTCCATTGCCAGAGTGAGGCCTAGCGCAAATTGGAGGAGCAGCACCTCATATTTCGCTTGGGTAGTTAACACCCCAGCGGTATGAACATTGGCTTCCCTAATTTCAGATAGACCTTCCCCTCCCCTTCTCAGCTTTCCCACAGGCCTACTGTCTCCGCCTCTTCCTTTCTTTTTCCCGCCCCACCCCCTGACATCAGTCTGAAGAAGGGTCTCGACCCAAAACGTCGCCTATTCCTTCTCTCCAGAGATGCTGCCTCACCCGCTGAGTTCCTCCAGCATTTTTGTCTACCAACATTTTACGATGCTATTTTTGTAACACGGGGATCTTTCACCAGCTCCATCAGCTGTGAGCAACGATTTTAATGACAAATAGACCACTCAGAATAATGCGTTGAATTTCCTGCTTTGCCCTTGAGCAAAGAACAACATCCTAATGCAGTACAATACTTGCTCTGCTCATCCTGAGATAAATCATGACAAACCACAGCTGAAGCGCGGCACGGTGGCGCAGTGGTAGAGTTGCTGCCTTACTGCACCAGGGACCCGGGTTCCATCCTGACTACGGGTGCTTGTCTCTGTACGGAGATTGTACCTTCTCTCTGTGGCCACGTGGCTTTCCTCAGGGTGCTCCGGTTTCCTCCCACATCCCAAAGACGTACAGGTCTGGAGGTTAATAGGTCTCTGTAAATTGCCCCCAGTGTGTATGGAGTGGATGAAAAAGTGAGATAACATTGAATTCGTGTGAAGGGGTGATTGATGATAGACGTGGGCTCAGTAGGCCTTGGGGCCTCAGTAGGCCTTGGGGCCTCAGTAGGTCTTGGGGCCTCAGTAGGCCTTGGGGCCTCAGTAGGCCTTGGGGCCTGTTTCCATGCTGTATCTTTAAACTTAAACTAAACTAAAATCAGAAGCAGACAAGTGGTGTTTCAGGTTGTCTAGAGTCCAACCCACACATACCAACATGCGCTAGTGCCCTTTGTCTGTATTTAGCCTATATCCCTCCAAGTGTCTTTTAAATGCAGTTATAGTACCTGCCTCAATTACCTCCTCTGGCAGCTCTTTCCATATACCCACCACCCTTTGAGTGAACAAGTTGCCACTCGGGTTCCCATTAAATCATCCCCCTCTCACCTTAAACATATGTCCTCTTGTTTTTTGGTCACAAGGTCATATGTGATAGGAGTAGAATTAGGCCATTCGGCCCAACAAGTCTACTCCGCCATTCACCTGATCTATCTCTCCCTCCTAACCCCATTCTCCTGCCTTGTCCCCATAAGCACTGACACCCGTACTGATCAAGAATCTATCCATCTGTGCCTTAAACATATACAGTGACTTGGCTTCCACAGCCTTCGGAGGCAAAGAATTCCTCAGGTTTTGTTTCCCCTACCCAAGGTAAAAGACTTTGTGCAGCCAGCCTAATTATTCCAAAGTTTATTTTCTCTTCACCCTCCTATGTCTCCCCCCCACCACCACCACCCCCCCCCCCCCCCCCCCCCCCCCCCCCCCAATCTCTGTGCGCCCCCCACCCCCATTTTCTGGCTCTCTACTTGTTTAAAGCTGTTACCTCCACGATATTATTTCCATTTTTCTATGAAAGATCACCTGAAAATGTAACTCTATTTCTTTTGTTCACGAAAACTACCTATTGCCCATGTGTTTATATGAGCGGCACATTGTCACAGAGGGAGGGGGTGACACGATGGCACAGCGGGTAGACTTGCTGCCTTACAGCGCCAGGCACCCAGGTTTGATCCTGCCCACCAGTGCTGACTTACAGAGTTTGTACGTTCTTCCCCGATGCCCCGGTTTCATAAGTTGTAGGAGCAGAATTAGGCCATTCGGCCCATCAAGTCTACTCCGCCATTCAATCATGGCTGATCTACCTTTTCCTCCCCACCTCATTCTCCTGCCTTCTCCCCATAACCCCCTGACACCCTGATCAATCAAGAAATTCCTCCCACATTCCCAAGTCGTGTGGGTTTGTTGGTTAATTGGCTTCTGTAAAATTGTCCCTCGTGTGTCGGCCGGCGTTAGTGAATGGGGTGATCGCTGGAAGTGCCAGAAGGGGCGGTTTCCGCGCTGAATCTCTAAACGTATTTAAGAGTTCAACATTTGCAGTGCGTTACTTTTCTACATATTGCAGCTGCTGCTCCATATTGTGCTCGGGTGTGAGGCAGAATCAGGGCGGTTCTCGATATATCCCAGGAAACTGTACGTCTTTGGGAAGGTCGAACCTCTCGTGTGCAGAATACTAATAGTGGCCTCTTGGAGGTACTGACAAGTGCCTTTGACATTCAGTGTCAACCCAGTCTCTTCAGGACCTTCTCACATTTACATTACGGTGATTACTAAAGCAGGCAAACCCAAGTCCCGTTAAAAATGCCTCAGTCAGAGGAATTTAGTGTATCTCCGGCACCTTACTCATCGAGGAGATCCGATGCATCAGAAATAATAAATAGGCTACGAGGTACCTCTTTGAAAACAAATGTAATTGTTTAAGGCTGCGATACAGGAGAGACAGTTTCATTCATTTCCCCAGGGGCCAACTCAAAATAAGCAGAGAATTATTAAAACATACACTAGTTTGCAGATTTACACGCAGAATGCTAAGTGTGGGCGGCCATTACTCTCACAGCAAAAGGAAACAAGTGTGTCGGAAGGAACTGCAGCCTCTGGTTTAAACCGAAGACAGACACAAAAAGCTGGAGTAACTCAGCGGGGCAGGCAGCATCTCTGGAGAAAAGGAATAGGTCTTTTCTTCAGGTTTCAAGCCGAAACGTCACCCATTCCGTCTCTCCAGAGATGCTGCCTGTCCCGCTGAGTTACTCCAGCTTTTTGTGTCTATAGAAAGATACAAATCGTGGTTTTATTCTCTGGCTGGTATATCTGCATCCATTTAGTACCACGGACTGACATACTGATGCATGATGCAGACGCAGCGGGGAATTTCAACATCTGTGGGAATATTAAACTAGTTCCTCGTCAGCCGTGGATCTGTGGCGGCAATCAGAAGGTTACCTTTTCATCCCAATGACATGTGCTCAAATTTGCAGGGCTGACCCACTAAAGCAGTACATAAGAACACAGGGATACCTTGCCTAGTTCTACTCCACATATGTAACACTGCACAATAGTGCTCTTTCATTTTAGAGCCTTGCTTTTTCAAAAAGATACATATACAGAGACCGCAGAATGCAACGGCATAAAGTGATTTGTAAATTGACCAATATTGGAGAACCACGATAACTCTTTGGGGGGGGGATTCTAACGTTGTAACTGCGCGGGGGAATCGAATGCTGTTAAGGGGGGACTTGATAGAGGTCTTTAAAATGATGAGAGGGATAGACAGAGTTGACGTGGATAAGCTTTTCCCATTGACAGTAGGGAAGATTCAAACAAGAAGACATGACTTGATAATTAAGGGACAGAAGTTTAGGGGTAACATGAGGGGGAACTTCTTTACTCAGAGAGTGGTAGCTGTGTGGAATGAGCTTCCAGTGGAAGTGGTGGAGGCAGGTTCGATTTTATAATTTAAAAATAAATTGGATAGGTATATGGACGGGAAAGGAATGGAGGGTTATGGTCTGAGTGCAGGTTGATGGGACTAGGTGAGAATAAGTGTTCGGCACGGACTAGAAGGGCCGAGTTGGCCTGTTTCTGTGCTGTAATTGTTATATGGTTATATGGTTATACACTGTGCGGGGGAATCTAATGCTGTTACACTTCTGCGGGGGAATCTAACACCGTAACACTGCGCGGGGAGAAAAGTCGTAAGGTCATAGGTGTTAGGAGCAGAATTAGGCCATTCGGCCCATCAAGTCTACTCCGCCATTCAATCATCAAGCAATCAATCAATCAATCAATCAAAACTTTATTGTCATTTAGAAATACATCGATGTATGCAATTCTAAATAAAATTCCGTTGCATTTGGCTCCCCGTGCAGCACAAAATTAAACAGAAGGATAAAATACATAAAAAGACAAAATGGATAAAAAGATAAAATAGATAATGATGGCTGATCTATCTCTCCCTCCAAACCCCATTCTCCTGCCTTCTCTCCATAACCCTTGACGCCCGTACTAATCAAGAATCTAATGCTGTAACTCTGCAAGGGGGAACCTAATGAGGTTACACTGATCGGGGAAGACATGGGGGGGGGGGGGGGGGACTCTGGGTTTGGGATTCTTCTTCAAACCCGTCATGACCCTTCCTCACTGTGAGCTTTTATTTACATCAAGCAGCGTGGGTCAAACAGAGTCTACAAACAAACTGCTGGTGGAACTCAGTGAGTCGAGCAGCATCCGTGGAGGGAAAAGCAATCCATGGATGTTGAAATCCCGCATCAGGACCTCTTAACGTTGACGATTTATTTCCCCAGCCCGCTGCGTTCCTCCGGCAGATTGCTCGCTGCTCCAGATTCCAGCATTCCCTGATCTTGCAAATCTAGCAATGCTCCTAAATGTTTAACAAGGAACTGAAGATGCTGGAAAATTGAAGGTAGAAGAAAATGCTGGAGAAACTCAGCGGGTGAGGCCGCATCTATGGAACCCTTCTTCAGACCTAAGGAAATAGGCAACGTTTTGTGCCGAAACCCTTCTTCAGACCTAAGGAAATAGGCAACGTTGCCTATTTCCTTAGGTCTGACGAAGGGTTTCGGCCCGAAACGTTGCCTATTTCCTTCGCTCCATAGATGCTGCCTCGCCCGCTGAGTTTCTCCAGCATTTCTGTCTCCCAATGCTCCTTATGCGTTCACCTTATGAAATATAATAAAAAATTAGTAATGTCGGTACAGAACTAGAGGTCACCTGCTTCTCAATCACTCCCAGCAATTTGAAAGCAAGGCAGCAATGAATCCATCAGCTCGCCATCCATCCCTGTCAGAAAATAATGGTAGTTTGTTTAAAAAGTGCCTATTCTCAAACCCAGGCTTTTACATAATGACTCCTGCCTCTGCCAAGCTCTGATTCAGCCCGCCATTAATTTGCTTAAGGAACTAATCACAAAATTGAATTGGCTGCAAAATGTCAAAAGCTATGGGATTTGCGGAGAGAGGCTTGTCTTATTAACAGGCTGGATTTATGAGTTTTAGCAGGACAGCCAATCTGCGTCAAAGCTATTACCAGAACTCCACATGCAGAACTGTTTCCAAAGGTTCAGCCAAATGCTCGAAATCTGAAACAACGATGCACAAATAACAGATAATATCACGGGCTTGTACCAAACCGCTAAATTTAAATTTAGAATCTCCTTCATGGTGTGGTTCACTTTCTTTCGACTATGTTACTTTGATTAAAAAGATCCATTTGGAAGCTGGAAAGGATAAAATCAACATTAAGGAATCAAAGCGAATTTTCAAGCCTTGACCAAGACAATTTATTTAATCACCTTAAACCCCATTAGCTATATTAACTCAGTAAATAACACAGACTGGCACATATATTAAAGGCACAAGTGTTATTTTCTTTGGTCCCTTCCCATAGCTGTTCATTGCTTTAAAAAAAAAAAAACCCTTCTCACCAGATATTGCAATTTAATACCAGTCATACCCCAGACTTTTTTAAGGAATGGGTGACGTTTCGGATCGAAACCCTACTTCAGACTGAGAGTTAGGGGAGAGGGTAACGAGAGATATGGAAAGGTACAAAGAAACAAATGAATAATCTCTTGTTTCCCTTTCCCCTGACTCTCAGTCTGAAGAAGGGTCTCGACCCGAAATGTCATCCATTCCTTCTCTCCACAGATTCTGCCTGTCCCCGCTGAGTTACTCCAGCTTTTTGTGTCTGTCTTCGGTGTAAACCAGCATCTGCAGTTCCTTCCTACCCAGATGTTTTTATGTGGGAGTTAATTCCAAACTTTAGCCTTGGTTTATCGGATTCTGCCAAGCAACCAGTACAGCTGATGGATTACCATAATAAACAGAGAAAGGAAGAAGAGAAACAAATGTCCTGCCTATGATGATCAAGAAACAATGAGGCAGAGACTCATTCCATTTGCCACTTTATCTGTTAATGACAGAGGCAAACCTCCCATCCCTTACTCCCCCAAACTAGCTACCTCCCATTCCCCGTACTCCCCCAAGCTGGCTACCTCCCATTCCCCTCACTCCCCCAAACTGGCTACTTCCCATTCCCACCCTCTGTGTAGAAAACTTGCCCTGCACATCTCCTTTAAACATTGCCTCCGCTCACCTTAAAGGTACAGTATGCCCTGTCTTTGATTTTTCCATCCAGGGAAAAAGATTCTGCCTGTCTACTCTATCTATGCCTCTCATTATATTATAATAATAGACAATAGGTGCAGGAGTAGGCCATTCGGTACCTCTTATACTAAATGCCATGACCTACAATATGAAAGCAAGCATGCCAAATGCCTTCTTTACCACTCGATCTACTTGTGTTGCCACTTTCATGGAGTTATGGACTTGGGAGGTCTTCCTTGCATGAGGATATTGCTATCCCATTGGAATGCTCTCCGGGGTTTGCTAATTCAGCTAAGATTAGGTGGCGTAAGGGTGGAGCTACTGCCTAACCTGAGCATGCTGACTGGTTGCATCGTGGCTTGGTTCGGCAACTTGAGAGGAAAAGACTACAAAAAGTAGTAAACACTGCCCAGTCCATCATCGGCTCTGACCTTCCTTCCATCGAGGGGATTTATCGTACTCGCTGCCTGAAGAAGGCTGGCACTATCATCAAAGATCCACACCATCCTGGCCACACACTCATCTCCCTGCTACCTTCAGGTAGAAGGTACAGGAGCCTGAAGACTGCAACAACCAGGTTCAGGAACAGCTACTTCCCCACAGCCATCAGGCTATTAAACCTGGCTCGGACAAAACTCTGATTATTAATAACCCATTTGCTGTTATTTGCACTTTTTCAGTTTATTTATTCATGTGTGTATATATTTATATTACGGTATATGGACACACTGATCTGTTTTGTAGTAAATGCCTACTATGTTCTGTGTGCTGAAGCAAAGCAAGAATTTCATTGTCCTATACAGGGACACATGACAATAAACATGACAAATTTTTCCAGGATTTTCAGCACACTCCAAAGAGAGTTTGTAGGCTAATTGGCTTAGTACAAATGTAAAATTGTCCCCAGTGTGTATAGGGTAGTGTTAATTTGCAGGGATCGCTGGTCGGTGTGGACTCAGTGGGCCGAAGGGCTTGTTTCCACACTGTATCTCTAAACTAAACTAAAATTAGGAGTCAAATCAAGGGCCATCTTGATATGCTTGTCTCAGTCTCACAGTGGACAAAGTCATCTGCTAATTGATCCATGAGGAAAATGTATCTGAAACGACTTAAGATGCTTGCTAGAATGTTGAACATCATGAAAATGCATAATATTAATTACAGCACATAATCAGCGCAATGCCATTAATGTAGAAGTAATTCCTCTAATCCATTAATGGTTCTGAAGGAGATTTTTCAGGATCTAGCACTAATCAAACTTGAATTGAGAAGTGTGACTCAGCTGAACCCAACATACTCCATCTCGGCCGATTCATAATTTTATTTTGTTCCACTTTTTTTCGGATGACAAAATGGACGTGTGGGAGCAGAGCCAACTTTCCACTCTGCAAGTGAGCAGCAGAATAATACGTGCCATCGGTGAACTGGGTCTCACAGAGACTGACGATGGACACAAAAAGCCCCGCAGTAAATGAGCGGCACAGGCAGCATCTCTGGAGGGAAGGAACGGGTGACGTATTCGGGTCGAGGCCCTTCTTCAGACCGAGAGGCTAAACAACTTCCTCATCAACATATACTCCTGCAAATTCTGTTCCAGCCCAGCACTGTTAATAGACAATAAACAATAGACAATAGGTGCAGGAGTAGGCCATTCGGCCCTTCGAGCCAGCACCGCCATTCAATGTGATCATGGCTCATGGACTGTTTACCCTCCTACCATCCGGGAGGCGCTACAGGTCTCTCCGTTGCCGAACCAGCAGGTCGAGGAACAGCTTATTTCCGGCGGCTGTCTCTCTACTAAACAACGTACCTCGGTGACTGCCAATCACCCTCCCCCCCCCCCCCCCCCCCCCCCCCCCCCCCCGGACACTTACTTATTTATTTTATTTATTTATTTATTTTAAAATTCAAATCGTTTGCTATGTCGCTCTTCAAGGGAGATGCTAAATGCATTTCGTTGTCTCTGTACTGTACACTGACAATGACAATTAAAATCTGAATCTGAATCACCGCCATTCAATGTGATCATGGCTGATCATCCCCAATCAGTACCCCGTTCCTGCCTTCTCCCCATATCCCCTGACTCCGCTATTTATAAGAGCCCTATCCAGCTCTCTCTTGAAAGCATCCAGAGAAAACGATAATGATGAATATTAAAACTGAGTAGAGCACAAACACTGGTAGAAACAAGGAACTACAGATGCTGGTTTACACAAGAAGACACAACGTGCTAGATAACTCAGTGTTTAAGAGGGAACTGCAGATGCTGGAGAATCGAAGGTTACACAGAAAAGCTGGAGAAACTCAGCGGGTGCAGCAGCATCTATGGAGCGAGGGAAATAGGCAACGTTTCGGGCCGAAACCCTTCTTCAGACTGATCGGGGGTGGGGGTGGGTCGGGACAAGAAAGGGAAAAGGAGGAGTAGCCGGAAGGCTGGAGGGTGGGAGGAGACAGTAGGGGAGCTGAGGAAGGGGAGGAGACAGCAAGGACTAACAGAATTGGGAGAATTCGATGTTCATGCCCCGGGGTGTAGACTCCCCAAACGGAATATGAGGTGCTGTTCCTCCAATTTCCGGTGCTGCTCGCTGTGGCCATGGAGGAGACCCAGGACAGAGAGGTCGGAGGCGGAGTGGGAGGGGGAGTTGAAGTGCTGAGCCACCGGGAGGTCAGCTTGGTTATTGCGGACCGAGCGGAGGTGTTCGGCGAAACGATCGCCCAACCTCCGCTTGGTCTCACCGATATAGATCTGCTGGCATCTAGAGCAGCGGACGCAATAGATGAGGTTGGAAGAGATGCAGGTAAACCTCTGTCGCACCTGGAACGACTGCTTGGGTCCTTGAACGGAGTCGAGGGGGGAGGCAAAGGGACAAGTGTTGCATCTCCTGCGGCCGCAAGGGAATAGCTAGATAACTCAGCGGTTCAGGTAGCTAGTCTGGAAAACATCCATAGATGCTGCTTGACCCGCTGAGTTACTCCAGCATTTTGTGTCTACCTTCGATTTACCAGCATCTGCAGTTCTTTCTTAAACATGGATAGGTAATGTCTTTCTTGGACTGAAGAAGGGTCTCGACCCGAAACGTCACCTATTCCTTCTCTCCAAAGTTGCTGCCTGTCCCGCAGAGTTACTCCAACTCTTTGCGTCTATTTTCGATTTAAACCAGCATTTGCAGTTCCTTCCTACACACATGGATAGGTAACGTTTCGGGTTGTGACCCCCCTTCTTCGGATCTGAGAAGGTTTGGAGAGTTGAAAGGCGTGCGAGGTGTCTTGGATGTAGCTGGGCAGGGACTTGACGGGGGGTGGGGGGTGGGGGGGAGATGGGATGGAATCAAGTTATGTGGAGATGTGGAGATCAGTGGGGCAGAAAGAAGCAGAGACAATCTGAAGAAGGGTCCTGAGCCGAAACGTCACCTATCCGTGCTCTCCAGAGATGCTGCCTGGCCCGCTGAGTTACACCAGCACTTTGTGTCCTTTTGAGCACAAACGCTAGTGCTACTCAAGTCAAAAGTTGAACAGTGGTGAATTTCTATGCGAATATTCCACATATTTCAAGATTGAAGTTTCAAGATTAAATTTAATTGTCACATGTACTAATGGGGAGAAGGCAGGAACGGCGTACTGATTGGGGCTTGTACACTCCGGAGTTTAGAAGGATGAGAGGGGGGAATCTCATTGAAACATATAAGACTGTTAAGGGCTTGGACACGCTAGAGGCAGGAAACATGTTCGCAATGTTGGGGGAGTCCAGAACCAGGGGTCACAGTTTAAGAATAAGGAGCAAGCCGTTTAGAATGGAGATGAGGAAACACTTTTTCTCACAGAGAGTGGTGAGTCTGTGGAATTCTTTGCCTCAGAGGGCGGTGGAGACCAGTTCTCTGGATGCTTTCAAGAAAGAGCTAGATAGGGCTCTTAAAAATAGCGGAGTCAGGGGATATGGGGAGAAGGCAGGAACGGGGTACTGATTGGGGATGATCAGCCATGATCACATTGAATGGCGGTGCTGGCTCGAAGGGCTGAATGGCCTACTCCTGCACCTATTGTCTATTAGGGTACAGTGACATTTGAGTTGCCATACGAAGTAAAAAAAGCAAAAATACACACAGCACATAATATAAAGTTGAACATAAACATCCACCACAGTGGATTCAACATTCCTCACTGTGATGAAAGGCAATAATGTTCATAATTGAAATAAAGAGAACGCAATTCTTTGAAGGTAGGAGCCAAGAGTCAAATCAAGAGTATTTCATTCTCAAACGTATCGATGACAGGACGATGGAATTCTTACCTGCCGCAAGTTTAACAGGCCCCGTCAACACAATAACGGGCAGATAAATGTGTGATAGTTAATAACACAATCAATTAATTAATAACCCTAATCTTTAGATAACCATAATATTGCAGAATCAAAGCCCGTCGAGCAATCAGAGAGAGACACTGAGCATGGAAGTGACAACGTTGGTTTTCATCAGGACTGGCAGACGTTTAGATATATCTAAGGCACACAAAAAAGCTGGAGGAACTCAGCGGGTGCAGCAGCATCTATGGAGCATGTTTTGTATTGTTTTGCAACTTCAGACATTACGTCAGAGCGAGGGGAAGATGGCCAATATGGACAATATGCTGCGCCTTTACATTGAGTACGGTGCCCAATTTGCTTCAGGTCAGCCTGTTAACACCTTCGATTATTTTGATCAAGTGTCCTTACAGCAAGGGTACACACAAAAAAAAAATGCTGGAGAAACTCAGCGGGTGCAGCAGCATCTATGGAGCGAAGGAAATAGGCAACGTTTCGGGACGAAACGTTGCCTATTTCCTTCGCTCCATAGATGCTGCTGCACCCGCTGAGTTTCTCCAGCTTTTTTTTGTGTACAGAGCGAATATTGATATGTTTCAATTAAATCGAGAACATTCATTAAAACACAACTGTCTGCCTTCCTTTACGAGGGAAGTCACGATTAGATTTTTTCCTTCCAAGTGAAGTTTAAGGGAAAATAGCCTTCAAAATAAAGTCCTTATTTCCAAATAGCTGGTTTTAAATGCCTGAAACCACGTCAAATGTGGCAACGCTTTTACTTTTCGAAGTGTTCACATTTCAGATGGAGATATTTAGATACCTACAATAACCTTCCAAACCCCGCTGATGATAATTCATGCAGCTTCAATGGATTCGACCAATTCATTGTCATACCGCATGAGTTCCTCCAGCAATTTTTTTTTTTTTGTGTACCTTCGATTTTCCAGCATCTGCAGTTAGAAACATAGAAACATAGAAAATAGGTGCAGGAGTAGGCCATTTGGCCCTTCGAGCCTACACCGCCATTCGATATGATCATGGCTGGTCATCCAACTCAGTATCCCATCCCTTCCCTTCTCTCCATACCCCCTGATCCCTTTAGCCACAAGGGCCACATCTAACTCCCTCTTAAATATAGCCAATGAACTGTGGCCTCAAGTACCTTCTGTGGCAGAGAATTCCACAGATTCACCGCTCTCTGTGTGAAAAATGTTTTCCTCATCTCGGTCCTAAAAGATTTCCCCCTTATCCTTAAACTGTGGCCCCTTTGTTCTGGAGACGACATGACAATAAACTCTCTTGAATCAAATAAAAAATGATTTTCTCATCTCGGTCCTAAAATACTTCCCTCTTGGTTCTTGGTTCTTGGTTCTTGGGTCCTCCAAAATATTCCAACTGGAATTTAAACTGGAGGTGGTGAAGGGAGGGATTAAGCCAGAAAGGGTATAAAGAACACACACTATAGAATTTAACATAAAACATCCCCACACAGCAGAATCAAAGTTTCCCACTGTGTGGGAAGGCACCAAAGTCAGTCTCTTCCTCCACTGTTCCCCATGGTCAGGGCCTCCCCAAGCCCTCCGCAGTTGCAGCTACGGGCAGCCCGATGTCCAGGACCGCTCGCCGGGGCGATACAAGTCCGACGTCGGGGCTGCGGGACGTCCTCAGCGGCGTGGACACCAGAGTCGGCCCCCTCCTACCCTCCTATCCTTAAACTGTGACCCCCTAGTTCTGGACTTCCCCAACATCGGGAATAATCTTCCTTCTTAAAAAAGCTCCTTCTTAAATCCTTACAGCAAATGCTTGACAAATCACAGACGCCTCGTGTGTGTTGAAATTAATACTGAATTCAATCCATCTTCAGGAGGAGGTTTAGAGATGGGTTTTTTCCTCCATTGCTCTGTTGATCGCTACGTATTACGAGCACAGCAGAGTACCGGGAAAATATATTCCTCGTAAGCCAAACCCTTAAACACTATTAAGACCCCATCGATGATTAAAGACGAAGGAATAAAAAGTTGGGGATTAGGGCAGAGGCGTGCAGGAAGTACATGAACAGCGCGGGCGAGCGTGAGCGGGGAGAACTCGGAGAGATTAGGAGAGAGAGGTTACATAATTAGGGAAGCAAAGAGGCACGCTGGAAGTGAGTATCAACAAACATGAGATTAAATATTCCTGGCACATAAATCGAGAAAGATAAGTTGGGTTGAAGGCAGAGCCAGTAAATGGGGAGACAGAATAAACCCACGGATAGCGGTAGCAAAGTGACAGAAATATTAAATAGCTACTTTTCTTCAGCTAGCAATTTAGTTCCGTTTAGAGATACAGCGCGGAAACAGGCCCTTCGGCCCGGCGAGTCTGTACCGCCCTCTGACATAAATCTACACACACCAGGGACAATTTTACATTTATACCCAACCAATTCTTAAGGGGTTGGACAGGCTAGATGCAGGAAGATTGTTCCCGATGGTAGGGAAGTCCAGGCAAGGGGTCACAGTTTAAGGATAAGGGGGAAATCTTTTAGGACCGACATGAGAAAAACATTTTTCACACAGAGAGTGGTGAATCTGTGGAATTCTCTGCCACGGAAGGCAGTTAAGGACAGTTCATTGGCTATATTTAAGAGGGAGTTAGATGTGGCCCTTGTGGCTAAAGGGATCAGGGGGTATGGAGAGAAGGCAGGTACAGGATACTGAGTTGGATGATCAGCCATGATCATATTGAATAGCAGTGCAGGCTTGAAGGGCCGAATGGCCTACTCCTGCACCTTTTTTCTATGTTTCTATGTTTCTATTAACCTATAAACCTGTGGGAGGAAACCTAAGAACTCGGAGAAAACTCACGTAGGTCACAGGGGGAACGTGCAAACTCCTTACAGACAGTAGTCAGAATCAAACCCGGGTCTCTGGCGCTGTAAGGCACCAACTCTACCCGCTGCGCCACCGTGCCGCCCCTAGCTTAAAGTTAAAGGCGGGGAAAGAGAACAAGAACCAACCCAGCACAGAGGGCCTGGTCCCATCGGATTGCATTTGTATGTTTTAAAATAACCTAGCGAGGAGATCTGGACGGCATTTTGACAAGTATTTAATAACTTGTTATATAATGTACATGCTTTTTATAACTTTGATAGTCAGCCAAGCAATGAGCCAAGCAATGAAGGGTCACTGTACCTCGGTACATGTGACAATAATAGGTTATTGGGAGGTTATGGGTTATGCGGAGAAGGCAGGAGAAGGGGGTTAGGTGGGAAAGATAGATCAGCCATGCTTGACTCGATGGGCCGAATGGCCTAATTCTTCTCCTAGAGCTTGTAACGTGTAACTTGGCTAGTTCTGCTGTCCTACTGGTTAAATATTACCGATTGTGTTCACCTCAGCTAACAATGAACCGTTCTGCATTTCCTTCTCATCGGCTGCTTTGATCGGTCGTTTTCACACTTCACCCTTCCATATCTCCAGACTCCCACTCCCCTGACTCTCAGTCTGAAGAGTCAAGAGTGTTGCAGTGTCATGTGTCCCGGATAGAACAATTAAATTCTTACTTGCTGCAGCACAGCAGAATATGTAAACAGGGTCTCGGTCGACCCGAAACGTCACCCATTCCTTCTCTCCAGAGATGTTGCCTGTCCCGCTGACACAGTTACTCCAGCACTTTGTGTCTATCTCGAGGAGAGCAATGAAATGTAGATTTCGCATTTAAACATTTCTGTGTCGTTTTTTCTCCAATCCTTTCCTATTATTTCTGTGTCATTGTTTCTAAAGCCTCTACGGGAATCAGAAAATTCCATCTTCTGCTTAATAAGTATGGAAATGAAAATAGATTTGTTTCTATTGCAGAGAGAGAGAGAGAGAGAGAGAGAGACAGAGAGAGAGAGAGAGGGAGAGAGAGAGAGAGAGAGAGAGAGAGAGTTCCAATAGAAGACTTCTTACAACAATGCCAAGTGGACAGAAAGGGTGGGGTGGGTTGGGTAAAGTTGCCTTGAACAGAAAGCACCGCCAAATGGCAATAGAGTCGACATACAACAGCGCACATACATCAGTCAAATTTCCCATTGCAGTAACATAGAAACATAGAAAATAGGTGCAGGAGTAGGCCATTCGGCCCTTCAAGCCTGCACCGCCATTCAATATGATCATGGCCGATCATCCAACTCAGTATCCCGTACCTGCCTTCTCTCCATACCCCCTGATCCCTTTAGCCACAAGGGCCACATCTAACTTCCTCTTAAATATAGCCAATGAACTGTGGCCTCAACTACATTCTGTGGCAGAGAGTTCCAGAGATTCACCACTCTCTGTGTGAAAAAAGTTTTTCTCATCTCGGTCCTAAAGGATTTCCCCCTTATCCTTAAACTGTGACCCCTTGTCCTGGACTTCCCCAACATCGGGAACAATCTTCCTGCATCTAGCCTGTCCAACTCCTTAAGAATTTTGGGTACACAAAAAAGCTGGAGAAACTCAGCGGGTGCAGCAGCATCTATGGAGCGAAGGAAATAGGCAACGTTTCGGGCCGAAACCCTTCTTCAAATCTTTAAGAATTTTGTAAGTTTCTATAAGATCTCCACTCAATCTCCTAAATTCTAGCGAGTACAAGCGAGTAACTCTAGCGAGTAACATTTATATGAGGTGCATACTGTTTGACAGGATATTAAATACCTTGGCAATCTTGTAGTTTTAATAAATTTGACCTATTGTATATCAGGGATTACCATGTTACCAGCCATATTTACATAAATCATGGTCATGTCATAAGTGATAGGAGCAGAATTAGGCCATTCGGCCCATCAAATCTACTCCGCCATTCAATCAAGGCTGATCTATCTCTCCTTCCTAACCCCATTCTCCTGCCTTCTTCCCATAACCCCTGACACCCGTACTAATCAAGAATCTATCTATCTCTGCAGTAAAAATATCCATTGACTTGGCCTCCACAGCCTTCTGTGTGGCAATGAATTCCACAGATTCACCACCCTCTGACTAAAGAGATTTCTCCTCATCCCCTTCCTGAAGGAACATCCTTTAATTCTGAGGGTATGACCTCTAGTCCTAGACTCTCCCACTAGTGGAAACATCCTCTCCACATCCACTCTATCCCAGGCCTCCATAACTCCACGCTCCATAACTTTTCATTCACACCAGGCTTCTTCACACTTAATATTTCACTCACAGAGCTCCCTTAAGTTTCTGGGACATTTCATCTGCACCCATTAGTGGTTGCTAGGCAATAACCCAGTAACCCACGCTAATGTTTGGGAAGCACCAATCACTGCTGCTGATGAATCCCATTGTGTGGCATCTCTTTAAGAAGATTAAATGTGTTAATCCTATATAAGGACATTCCAAAGTGTGCAATTCAATCCAATTTGCTCCTTGTATCTGTGGAATTATGTTATCGTAGAGGGGATGTAGCAGAAAAGAGAACTCAATTTTAAATCATCCGACCGTGGGTTTTTCCATGGATGCTCCGGTTTCCTCCCACATCCCAAAGGAGACACGTGTGTTTGTCGGCTAGGACTTTATTCCTTGGAGCGCAGGAACGCTGAGGGGCGATCGTGTAGTTAGAGAAATCAATATTCATACCGCTGGTTTGTAAGCTGCCCGAGCGAAATATGAGGTTCAGTGAGGCCCAATGCAAGTTGCAGGAACAGCCCCTCATATTTTGCTTGGGCAGCTTACACCCCAGGTTGAGAAAGTGGGCTGGCATAGAACTAGTGTGAACAATGGGCAGCATGGACTCGGTGGGCCGAAGGGCCTGTTTCCATGCTGTGTCCCTAAACTAAACTAACTGCGACGTGAAGAAGTGTCTTTACAGACAAGGTAGTGAATCTTTGGCAGGTAAGTAGTGGAGACTTAGTCACTGAGTGATTATATTGAAGACAGTGATTTTGAAGGTATACGGTGGCTTATCTATTTCATATTTTTAAATTTGTATATAAGTGAGAACCTCCACCCAAATGTCAGAGCAATTTGTCATCATTTGTGTTTCTGCACCGCCCACTTACATTTTCTTGCATCATTTAACAAAGCTGGATATTTTGTCCTCTACATTGAGTGGTGCCGGGGCAGTGATGTATGATTTCTGCATCACCAATTAACAAGAAAGTCTTGGTGTTCATTGGGAGAGAGGTGAGTAAACCACATGATATCTTCGACTTCCCAAACAGTATCACAGTTTACAACACAAAGTGGGATTATGTGGAATCTTTTCGTAAACAAAATTGCTTATGCCAAAGTGAAGTACTTTGTCCATTTCTAAACAAGTTTACTGCACATTACTACACATTTCTACACAGTACTTTGTTTTAGTTTAGTTTGGTTTAGTTTAGAGAAACAGTGCGGAAACAGGCCCTTCGGCCCATCGGGTCTGCATCCACCAGTGATCCCCGCAACATTAACACTATCCTACACACACTAGGGACAATTTTACACTTATACCAAGCCAATTAACCTAGAAACAATAGACAATAGACAATAGGTGCAGGAGTAGGCCATTCAACCCTTCGAGCCAGCACCACCATTCAATGTGATCATTCAGATTCAGATTCAGATTCAGATTCAATTTTAATTGTCATTGTCAGTGTACAGTACAGAGACAACGAAATGCATTGGGGATGATCATGGCTGATCATCCCCAATCAGTACCCCGTTCGTGCCTTCTCCCCATATCCCCTGACTCCGCTATCTTTAAGAGCCCTATCTAGCTCTCTCTTGAAAGTATCCAGAGAACCTGCACGTCTTTGGAGTGTGGGAGGAAACCAAAGATCTCGAAGAAAACCCAGCAGGTCACGGGGGAGAACGTGCAAACTCCGTACAGAGAGCACCCGCAGCCGGGATCGAACTGGCGCTGTAAACGCTGTAAGGCAGCAACCCCACCGCTGAGCCACCGTGCTTCAGTTGAGTTTATTTACTGTCACGTGTACCAAGGTACAGCGAGCGGAAATCATTTTTTGTTGCATGCTATCCAGTCAGTGAAGAGATTACACAGGATTACAATGTAGCCATCCACAGTGGACAGGTATAGGATAAAGCTTACAGTTCAGAGCGGAGATTATGAAGAGCATAGTTGGAGAAAGAAATGCTGCTGTACTAATGAAGATTTAAAAGAGTGGAGCGATTGTATCGAATGATAGCAGATACACTTCTGGGACCAGCATGCAAAGTGTGTCGCCTGGCTTCCAGGTCATTCTCTTACAAAAGATACACAGGTTCAAGAAAGGCTTCCATAAGGGAAGAATTCCATTAGAGACTTTTATCCAGAGTAGGGGAATCGAGGAGCAGAGGACATAGGTTCAAGGTGAAGGAGAGAAGATTTAACAGGAATCAGAGGGGTAACTTTTCCACACAGAGGGTGGTTGGTGTTTGTAACGAGCTGCCAGAGGAGGTAGTTGAGGCTGGGACCATCCCATCGTTTAAGAAACAGTTGGACAGGTACATGGATAGGACAGGTTTGGAGGGATATGGACCAAGCGCAGGCAATTGGGACTACAGTAGCTGGGACATTGTTGGCCGGTGTGGGCGAGTTGGGCCGAAGGGCCTGTTTCCACACAGTATCACTCTATGACTCTAAGGGATAAGATGTTTCAGCATAAAAGTTGAGAGAAAACAGGCTAGAAATTAATTTGTACTGCGCTAGAGAAACGTATTAGTGTTGTGGTGTTGAAAATTGGATTAACCATTGGTTGGGCAGCATGGTGGCGCAGTGGTGGAGCTATTGCCCCACAGCGCCAGAGACCCAGGTTCGATCCTGACGACGGGCGCTGTCTGTACAGAGTTTGTACGTTCTCCCCGTGACCTGCGTGGGTATTCGCTGAGAACTTTGGTTTCCTCTCACAGTCCAAAGACATGCATGCTTGTAGGTTAATTGGCTAGTTTGTAGGTTAAGTGTAAATTGTCCCTAGTGTGTATAGGATAGTGTTAATGTGCGGGGATCGCTGGCTGGTGCAGACGCGGTGGACCGCAGGGGCCTGTTTCTGTGCTGTGTTTCTAAACTAAACTAAACTAAACGCTATAATCAAGGGGAGACTCCATTTAATTTTTATTTCAGGCCACAGGAGTAGACAGAACAGGGACTGGAATTTGCCTTCATTTCAGCCTTCCCCCAAAGTGCTAGGATTAGGACTCTATTCATTGGAGTGTAGGAGGCTGAGGGGTGATCTTGTAGAGGTGTATAGAATCATGAGGGGGATTAGAGTCTTTTACCCTTGGCTGGGGAATCCAGGAGCAGAGGATTAGGTTTAAGCTGAGAGGGGCAAGATTTAATACAAACCTGAGGGGCAACTTTTTTCACTGATGGGTATGTGGGAACAAGCTGCCAGAGGAGGTAGTTGAGGCAAGTTATATAAAGACACGTTTAAAACATTTGGACGGATACACGGACAGAAAAGGTTTAGAGGGATATGGGCCAAACTCGGGCAAATGGGACTCACATAGATGGGGCATCTTGGTCAGCATGAGTGAGTTGGGCCGAAGAGCCTGTTTCCGTTTTCTATAACAGTATCGGCTTTAGATAAAACATCAATTAAATGGCTGGCCTGACCATGACTACAATGTTGTTTGTGGGATCATGCTCAATAGAATCTGGCTGCCTTTCTTACTTGACTTCAGAAACAACAGAAATCAATAACTATTTAATTTATTGCTCGGCACTGAGCCATCCTGAGTTGGTGAAAGGTGTTATTGAAGTACAAGCCTTTATTCCCTCTGCATCTATCACCTCCACTGTCAGAGTGAGGCCCAAAGCAAATTCGAGGAACACCACCTCATATTTCGCTTGGACAGCTTACAACCCGGTGGTAAATGTTTGATATCTCTAACTTCAAGCAACCGTTGCTTTCCCTCTCTCTCTGTCCCTCCCCCATCCGAGTTCTCTGAGTTTCATTGTCCTCCTGATTAAATATTACTGATTGTACTCCACAGCTTCTCCTTCAGCTAACAATGTACATTGTCCCCTTTAATCTGCGTTTTCACACCTTGCCCGTCCATATCTCTGTGTCTCCCTCTCCCCTGACTCTCTCAGTCTGAAGAAGGGTCTCAACCTGAAACGTCAGTTACTCCTGAGTTCCTCCAGCTTTTTGTGTCTATCTTCCGTTGAAACCAGCATCTGCAGTTCCTTCCTGCACATACCATGAATTACAACTGCAGATGCTGATCAATGGTCGGTGTGGACTCATTGGGATGAAAGGCCTGTTTCCACACTGTATCTTTCAATCAAACTGTAGCGCAGCAGTAGAGTTTAAGAAGGAACTGCAGATGCTGGAGAATCGAAGGCTACACAAAAAAGCTGGAGAAACTCAGCGGGTGCAGCAGCATCTATGGAGCGAAGGAAATAGGCAACGTTTCGGGCCGAAACGTTGCCTATTTCCTTCGCTCCATAGATGCTGCTGCACCCGCTGAGTTTCTCCAGCTTTTTTGTGTAGCAGTGGTAGAGTTGTTGCCTTACAGTGAATTGCAGCGCCGGAGACCCGGGTTCGATCCTGACTACGGGCGCTGTCTGTACGGAGTTTGTACGTTCTCCCCGTGACCTGCGTGGGTTTTCTCCGAGATCTTCGGATTCCTCCCGCACTCCAAAGACGTACAGGTATGTAGGTTAATTGGCTTGGTAAATGTGCAAAAAAACTGTCCCTGGTGTGTGTGGGATAGTGTTAGTGTGCGCGGATCGCTGGTCGGCATGGACCCGGTGGACCGAAGGGCCTGTTACCACACTGTATCTTTAAACTAAAAAAAAACGAACATATCATTCTGCAGAAGGGTCCCAACCTGAAACGTCACCCATCCTTTTTCTCCAGAGATGCTGCCTGACCCGCTGAGTTACTCCAGCATTTTGTTTCGATCTCCCAATATATTGTTTAAGAAAGAACTGCAGATGCTGGAAAAATCGAAGGTAGACAAAAAATGCTGGAGAAACTCAGCGGGTGAGGCAGCATCTATGGAGAGAAAGAATTGGCGTCGAGACCCTTCTTCAGCCACAATATTGTGGCAAGTTGTGCAACAATGACGCAGGTAATGCTGATGATCTTTGTTCAGCAGGAGGTCGGAGCTAATGAGTAGAAAACCTTGTGTGGTTACAGTTTAAATGGTGATGGATTGCATGGGGTCAGTGCTGAAATGGCTTTTGTTTGATAGATAGAATGAGGTACCAGAGAACTGTGGCTAATCTATTTTCTCAAATAAATCAGTTAACTAGAGAAGGAACTGCTAGAGTACACTGTGCAGGAAGGAACTGCAGATGCCGGTTTACACTGGAGATAGACACAAAATGCTGGAGTAACTCAGCGGCTCGGGCAGCATCTCTGGAGAGAAGGAATAAGTGATGTTTCGAAGTCTCGCGGTCTGAAGAAGGGTCTCGACCCAATAAAATCACCTATTCCTTTTCTCCAGACATGTGCCTAACCAGCTGAGTTACTCCAGCATTTTAAGGTCAAATGGAATAGGAGTAGAATTAGGTCATTCAACCCATCAAGTCTACTCCGACATTCAATCATGGCTGATCTATCTCTCCCTCCCAACCCCATTCTCCTGCCTTCTCTCCATAACCTCTGACACCTGTACTAATCTGCCTTAAAAATATCCAATGACTTGGCCTCCACAGCCTTCTGTGGTAAAGAATTCCACAGATTCATCACCCTCTGACTAAAGAAATCTCTCCCCATCTCCTTCTGAAAAGAACGACCTTTTATTCTGAGGCTGTGACCTCTAGTCCTAGACTCTCCCATTGGAAACATCCTCTCCACATCCACTCTATCCAAGCCCTTCACTGAATAGTGAAAGGCGTTTGTGTCTATTACCAGAACACATGGGTGCAAATACATTTCTTCCCAAAAACCAACCTGAGAGAATATTAGTGAATGTTACAACCAGACACGTGTTATTTTATTATGAGATTTAAAAAAAATCGGCCAGCACATTCCTGAATGGCAAAAGTCTCCAAAGATCAACAAAGAGAGGGGCAAAGTTAGAAGGTTCAGAAGGAAGGAGATTATGGGGTGATTTTCTTTACACAGAGAGTGGTGAGTGCCTGGAATGTACAGGTGATGGCAAAAACAATTGTGGCAGTTAAGAGGAACATGGCAGAAGAGATTAGTTCAGGCACAAAATGCTGGAGTAACTCAGCGGGACAGGCAGTATCTCTGGAGGGAAGGAATGGGTGACGTTTTGGGTCGAGACCTTTCTTCATTTTAAGGGGATGGGTCACCAGATCCACACCAGACTAAGGACTGCTGTGATTCAAATAATAGACACAGGGTAAGACCCAAGGCTTCCATTCTGATTCTAAGGTATAATGCGCACAATCCCGAAATGAACACAAAGGTAATTTATGGTACAAGGAACATAAGTTTGGGAAGAGAGATGAAGAAGTGAGAGGCATGAAGCAATCGACTTGTCACATAAACGTGAGCTGTGTAATTACCAGGAATCAGTATGCTGCTATTGGAGAATCATTGCCTGCTATTCTTCACAATGTCAAAGCTGTTTCTGTAAAGGCAGTGACAATCCCATTATCTAGCCCAAGGAGCGTCACGGAAAGGTAATCCTCCACCTCCCTGTAAAATGGAGGCAGCAGAGGGAAATGGACATTATTGATTTCAGGTGGTGCTATTTCATTCAAGTTTATCTTCCCAAAAATTATACCAATGTTTCGATTCTTGAGTTTTTAAGAAGGAACTGCAGATGCTGGGAAATCGAAGGTACACAAAAAAGCTGGAGAAACTCAGCGGGTGCAGCAGCATCTATGGAGCGAAGGAAAAAGGCAACGTTTCGGGCCGAAACTCTTCTTCAGGATTCGATTCTTGAGGATTGTTCCTCCTATAAATGCTCCTCTTGCATGCTCTGCAGACAGTACAGTGGTGCAGCGGTAGAGTTGCTTCGGATCAGAACTGTTCTTCAGACTGAGAGTCAGGGTAACTAGAGGTATTTGGTGTAAGGGTCTCGAACCGAAACGTCACCCATTCCTTCTCTCCAGAGACGCTGCCCGTCCCGCTGAGTTACTCCAGCATTTTGTGTCTTTATCTTTCTTTGGTGTAAACATGCATCTGCAGTTCCTTCCAACACCCAACAACGAGTGATGTGTTTCCAGTGCCTCCCGTACGGAATGTCTTTCTTGGTGCCTTTCTTTCATCATTGTGCCGACATAATATCGAACCTAAGATAAACACGAAATGTTAGAGTAACTCAGCGCGACAGGTTCTGAGGAAGGGTCTCGACCCGAAACATCACCCATTCCTTCTCTCCAGAGATGCTGCCTGTCCCGCTGAGTTACTCCAGCATTTTGTGCCTATCTTCGGTTTAAACCAGCATCTGCAGTTCCTTCCTACACATATGATCAAATCTGTTCCAGCAACACTTCGGGATAGCCTGGGAATTGCATTAATTAGTTCTACTAATTTATGAAGTGCTGAATTTAATAAGAGGTGTGGAAACTGCCTGCTGCAGCACAAAAGAAAACCTTTAGAGCAGCCTTTGCATAAACTGTTACACATAATAAATGTGACTGCACTCGCTCTGCTTGTGGACAGTGTCCCAATATTTTAGATGTTGTTGTGTAAGTCTTTAGTTTAGTCACGAGATATAGTAAAAAGCTTTTGCTGCATGCTAACCAGTCAGCGGAAAGACATAGAAACATAGAAAATAGGTGCAGGAGGAGGCCATTCGGCCTTCGAGCCAGCACCGCCATTTATTGTGATCATGGCTGATCGTCCCAAATCAATAACCCTGCCTTCTCCCCATATCCCTTGATTCCAGTAGCCCCAAGAGCTCTATCTAACTCTCTTAAATACATGATTATTACAATTAAGCCGTCCACAGTGTACAGATACATGATACAGGGGATATCGTGAAGAACATTTAGCGCAAGATAAAACCAGTAAAGTCCAAACAAAGATTGTCCGAGGGTCTCCAACGAGGTAGATAGTAGTTCAGGACTGCTCTCTAGTTGTTGGTAGGCTGGTTCAGTTGTCTATTAGAAGGAACTACACCAAAGATAGATACAAAGTGCTGGAGTAACTCAGCGGGTCAGGCAGCATCTCTGGAGAAAAGGAACAGGTGATGTTTTGGGTCAAGACTTTTCAAGTCAGATGAAGGGTCTCGACCTGAAATGTCACCTATTCCTTTCTCCCATTAAGTGTTGTTGATGACAAAAGATCTTCAAAGTAAAATAGAAATGAGTAAATATTAGACTTTTCTTTTGAAATTGGATGAGCTTGAGTCTTAATTAATTCAACCGCTTCAGAACTGCCCAAAGCCTTGTCTGCTTGTTGGCATTCAGATTATTTGAGATGTGTGGCAAAGTAGCTGGTTTTTCCTGTCCTCTCCCTCCCCAATTTCGACATCACAGGGTGTTTTAATTGAAGACTAGGATGTTGCTTCAGGTCGGGACCCAGGGCCTGTTTCCATGCTGTATCTGTCAATCAAACAACCGATCAGTCTGAAGGCGGGTCTTGGCCCAAAACGTCACCCATCCTTTTCCTCCAGAGATGCTGCCTGATCCGCTGAGTTACTCCAGCACTTTGTAAGTAAGTAAGTAAGTAAACTTTATTTATATAGCACATTTTAAATCAACTTGCATTGACCCCAAAGTGCTTCACATAATTTAAATAATAAGTTCCATTGCAAACCATAGAAAAAGGTTTAAAAAAAATGAATAAAAATGGACACAACATATTACAGAGTTCAACACAAACATCCCCCCACAGCAGAATCAAAACATTTCCACTGTGGGGGAAAGGCACCAAAAAGTTAAATCCTCTTCCTCTGTGAAACACCCAAGGTCAGGGCCCATCCGTGGCCGTGCAGCCAGTCCGATGATTTTCAGGGCCCTCTTGCCGTAAAGATGAAACATCGGCGTCGGGTGGAACATTCCTCAGCGGCTTGGAAAAGTCTGGAGCGGCTGCCTCCTCCCCTGTATCTAACTTTGGTATCAACCAGCATCTGCAGTTCCTTCTAACTGGCAACTGAACCAGCCTACCAACAACTAGAGAGCAGTCCTGAACTACTATCTATGAACCAGCATCTGCAGTTCTTTGTTTCTACATTAAGTGAAAATGTGTCAGGAATGGGCTAAATGTTGCTATGCTTGATGCAAGATTTTATGCTTCAAATCTCTAGATTAAGACTAGATTAATCCACAGCCATGTGTTTCATGTCCCACTGAGTCATGGTTGACCCCACAGTCAACCTAGTTTCAATGCCCAAATTCATCATCATCTACTGTACAAGAAGAGCTGCCACAGCTGGTTTATACCATAGACACCAAATGCTGGAATAACTCCAGCGGGTCAGGCAGCATCTCTGGAGAAAAGGAATAGATGGCGTTTCGGGTTGAGACCTTTCTTCAGCCTCGTTGGGTCGAGACTGGGTCTGAAGGGTCTGAAGAGGAAGAATAGATTTATTTTCAATTCAACAGCATGTGAAACGTGCAGTCTGGAATTTATATCTGAAGGTTATTTTAGAACAGTTCAGGCAACAAAAGAAGAAATAAAGATAAAGGTGTACATGAGGATTGAGTTAGAATATGATCATTTAATCCCTCAACCCATTAAGATTTACCTTCTACATGAATGTAATTGGGTAGGTGTTGGCTGAATTTAGCACAGTGTGGCATCAATGCGTACATTTGACATGATCTTTTGCACTAAAATTAGGGCAGGAGATTCAGGCAGTTTCTTCCCTGCTGTTATCAGGCAACTGAACCATCCTACCACAACCAGACAGCAGTCCTGAACTACTATCTACCTCGTTGGTGACCCTTGGTCTATCCTTGATCGGACTTTGCTGGTTTAACCCTGCACTAAACGTTATTCCCTTATCATGTATCTCTATACACTGTACAAGAAGGACAATCTTGGGCAGTCTGCACCCCAGCGGCTTGAACATTGACTTCTCCAATTTCCGGTAGCCCTTGCTGTCTCCTCCCCTTCCCAGCTCTCCCACAGCCCTCGGGCTCCTCCTCTTCCTTTCTTCTTCCTCTCTTCTCCACGCCCCCCTCCACCCCACATCAGTCTGAAGACGGGTTTCGGCCCGAAACGTTGCCTATTTCCTTCGCTCCGTAGATGCTGCCTCACCCGCTGAGTTTCTCCAGCATTTTTGTCTATCTTCCATACTCTGTAAATGGCTCGATTGTAATCACGGATTGTCTTTCCGCGGACTGGTCAGCACGCAACAAAAGCTTTTCACTGTACATCGATACACGTGACAATAAACTCAACTCAAACAAAGGAAGAAATTCCGTTTTTTTGGTTGTCCAACCGTGGTGTTTTATGTCAACCAACGATGATCACATTGACAATAGACTATAGATGCAGGAGTAGGCCATTCGGCCCTTCGAGCCAGCACCGCCATTCAATGTGATCATGGCTGATCATCCCCAATCTGTACCCCATTCCTGCCTTCTACCCATATCCCCCGACTCCGCTATTTTTAAGAGCCCTATCTAGCTCTCTCTTGAAAGCATCCAGAGAACCTGCCTCCACCGCCCTCTGAGGCAGAGAATTCCATTGAATGGCGGTGCTGGCTCGAAGGGCCGAACGGCCTACTCCTGCACCTATTGTCTATTGTCTATTGACCTTCATGGGGTCTAAATGGAAGCCAACTTGAATAAACTGTGATAATTCAGAATGAAAATCCCGGGACTGCAATCTCTTGCTCTTTGCTATATTGCAAAATGCATTATGGTCAGAGAGTGGGTGCACTGATCATTTTAGTGAGAAATAACTTTGTTAATAAAAGATAAGTATCGCAAAGAGTTAATGATATTACAGTGAAAAGTCATAAATCGAACATGGGTAAATTGAGGAATGAATGCACATCAGTCTCGAGTCATGCTGCTCATTAATAAGTTCCATATATTACGATGTTAAGATCTCCAGCACAAACATTGTTTCACTCCAACTAATTACTCTGCACATTACAGGGTTAGTTAATCATTTCAGTTATGTAGATTACATTAATATTTAGAAGCGCTTTATTTATCTCCTTTCTCTTGCACAAAATGTCACCAGGTTAAGCATCTTCTGCAGAAGACAAGGTGTAGCCACGGCACCCTCTCTTAGTCTGGATCTGCCTGGATCTGTACAATGTAACGGTGGTGGATGGTGCGATGAGAAGCCAGCAGTTTAGTTTAGTTTAGTTTAGACATACGGCGTGGAAACATAGAAACATAGAAATTAGGTGCAGGAGTAGGCCATTCGGCCCTTCGAGCCAGCACCGCCATTCAATATGATCATGGCTGATCATCCAACTCAGTATCCCGTACCTGCCTTCTCTCCATACCCCCTGATCCCCTTAGCCACAAGGGCCACATCTAACTCCCTCTTAAATATAGCCAATGAACTGGCCTCAACTACCCTCTGTGGCAGAGAGTTCCAGAGATTCACCACTCTCTGTGTGAAAAAAGTTCTTCTCATCTTGGTTTTAAAGGATTTCCCCCTTATCCTTAAGCTGTGACCCCTTGTCCTGGACTTCCCTAACATCGGGAACAATCTTCCTGCATCTAGCCTGTCCAACCCCTTAAGAATTTTGTAAGTTTCTATAAGATCCCCTCTCAATCTCCTAAATTCTAGAGAGTATAAACCAAGTCTATCCAGTCTTTCTTCATAAGACAGTCCTGACATCCCAGGAATCAGTCTGGTGAACCGTCTCTGCACTCCCTCTATGGAAACAAACACTACGGCCCACCGGTTCCGCGCCGACCAGCGATCCCCGCGCACTAACGCCTTCTCACTCACGAGGGACAATTTACAATTTCACCACGCCAATTAGCCTGTAAACCTGTACGTCTTTGGAGTGTGGGAGGAAACCGGAGCACCCGGAGAAAACCCACGCTGGTCACAGGGAGAACGTACAAACTCCGTACAGACAGCACCCGTAGTTAGGATCTAGGATCTAGGATCGAACCTGGGTCTCTGGTGTTGGAAGGCAGCAACTCCACCACTGCGCCAGTCAGCTTTAAGCTGAGAGGGGAAAGGTTCAAAGGAGATGTGCGGGGGCAATTTTTTTTTTTTCACAGAGGGTGGTGGATGCCTGGAACGCGCTGACAGGGGGGGTGGTGGAGGTAGGCACGATGGTGGCGTTAAAGAGAATTCTAGGCAGGGTTAATATGAAGGGGTATGAATCATGAATAGGCTGATGAGGTTAGTTTAGCGAGTGGATGGAGAAAGTGGGATAACATAGAACTAGTGTAAATGGGTGATCAAAGAGAGACTCAAAAAGCTGGAGTAACTCAGCGGGTCAGGCAGCATCTCTGGAAAAAAGGAATAGGTAACGTTTCGGGTTGAGACCCTTCTCCAGACTTTTTACACGGGTTTATAGGGTTAATTGGCCTCGGTAAATTGTCCCTAATGTGCAGGGAGTGGATGAGAAGATGATATAACGTACAACGGGTGATCATTGGTCGGCATGGACCCGGTGGGCTGAAGGGCCTGTTCCCATGCAGCTTCTCTACACAAAGCTAAAACTGTTAGTTACCCCTTTGGATATCAGCTGAGGTGGATGGAACTGTGCAGAAGCCTGAAGACAGACACAAAATGCTGGAGTAACTCAGCAGGACAGGCAGCATCCCTCGGGTCGCCACCCATTCCGAGAAACGTCACCCATTCCTTCTCTCCAGCGATGCTGCCTGTCCCGCTGAGTTACTCCAGCATTTTGTGTTTATCTTCGGTGCCAATCAGCATCTGCAGTTCCTTCCTACCCAGTACGGATCCCGAAAAAGGGGATTGAAAGCGTGTGTGAGGCTTTAGCACATAATCCACCTTCAGGTGATCCAGCTCCGGGTGAGGCAACGAGTGACGTTATCCTCTGCACTTCCCATGCCCCAAACACCATAAATGCATGAAGATAGGACCAAAAAGCTGGAGTAACTCAGCAGGACAGGCAGCATGTCTGGGGTGAAGGAATGGGTGACGTTTCGGGTCGAGACCCTTCTTCAGAAGATGATCACACTGTATCACTCTATGAAGCGTACAAATCCTTCACTTCACTCTCCATGTATAGAGGTGATGCAGCGGATCAGGCAGTAGCTCTGGTGGAAATTTAAATCAAAGATGCTGCTTGACCCGCTGATACTCCAGCACTTTTTTTTTTCTTTTGGGAAACCAACATCTGCAGTTCCTGGAAACAAAGACACAAATTTCCGGAGTAACGCAGTGGGTCAGGCAGCATCTATTGAGCGCAGACATTGGTGGACGCTAAGTCATTGAGGATTTTTAAGGTGGAGACTGATTAGGGAGGGCCGAAACGTCACATATTTCCTTCGCTCGATAGATGCTGCCTCACCCGCTGAGTTTCTCCAGCATTTTTGTCTACATCCAAGATAACGTTGAGTTTGGCTAAGAAGGTAAAAGTCTTTCAGCGAGAGGATTTGACTTTGTATTTTTGCGGTGTTTATTTTCACGCCACGAGGGGTAACGTGGAGGGATAATTGAAAGCGTGTATGGTGTTTCAGCACAGCGTATGTGTAGTCAAACTCCTTCTACATCAATACACCAATCTCTCAGGTGCATTAGCACGCAGCCAATGACAATAAGTGGGGCTTGGCATTGAGCCTGGAAGTACAGCATCTCTCTTGAATGTGAATAACCAGTCGTATCCCAGCATGTATTATGTAAACTGGCATCCCAGGGCGTCTATGCATGAAGATACTTCAAGAAAACGAAAATCAATGAACTATCTTTTCATGAAATCACAAGGGAAAGACTGAAATACATATATTTAAATAAAAGTCCTTGAAATTAATTGCTAACTGGTTAACTGTAAATACTAAAATCTGCATATGTGGATGAAGAATCATGACTTGCATAAAGCCATCTCTGTTCTGCTTCCCACCTCCCTGGTCTTTTAGATTTAGATTTAGATTAAGGTTCATATTGTCATGTGTATTGAGGTACAGTGAGAGGTTTAAAGCCCTGTCACACGGTGCGAGTTCATTCCAAGAGCTCTCAAGTCAAGTCAAGTCAAGTCAAGTTTATTTGTCACATACACATACGAGATGTGCAGTGAAATGAAAGTGGCGATGCTCGCGGACTTTTGTGCAAAAGACAAACAACAAAACAACCAAACAAATTATAAACACAATCATAACACACATATTCTTTTAAACTCTCCCGAGCTTAAAAAAAAATCAAACTCGTGGTAAGCACGGAGAATGAACGTAGCGGGTACGTCGGAGCTCGGGGATGTCTCTTAGCGCTAACGGCAGGTACTCGGGAAGACTCGCTATCGGCAGGCAAGCACGGGAAGACTCGTGAAGATTTTTCAACACGTTGAAAAATGTCCACGAGAGCCCCGAGTACCGACAAGTGGCCATTACCGTAAATCTCCGAGTTCGAATCAGGGCAAACTCGAGAGAACTCTTTGAATGAACTCGTACCGTGGGATAGGGCTTTTAGTTCTGCATGCCATCCAAACAGATCAGGTACCACTACGTATAAATACAAACAAGTCAAACTCCAGTACAATAGATAGAGCAAAGGCGTTAGAAATGGCGCTGTACTTACAGGTAGAAACGCGATGTCAAAGATTAGAGCCACTGTATCGTAAGATCATAATGCCATAAGACACAGGAGCAGAATTACGTCATTGAGTCTATTGAGTCTGCTCCGCCATTCAATCATGGCTGATCTATCTTTCTCTCTCAACCCCATTCTCCTGCCTTCTCCCAGTAATCTTTGACGCCCTTCCTAATCAAAAACCTATCAGTCTCCTCCTTAAAAATACTCAAATGACTTGGCCTCCACCACCGTCTGTGGCAATAAACTCCACAGATTCACCGCCTTCTGGCTAAAGAAATTCCTCTTCATCTCCATTTTAATCATTTTATTCTGGGGCTGTGCCCTCTGGTCCTAGACTCTCCCACTAGTGGAAACATCCTCTCCATGTCTATCTGTCAGATGATAGTAGATTCTTCTCTGGGACGACCACGCAAAGAGTTGCTATGCTCTGGCAACTTCTTGCTGGGAGTTTTGGGCAGCTCCTTGTAAAGTAGACAATAGACAATAGGTGCAGGCGTAGAGGCCATTCGGCACTTCGAGCCAGCACTGCCATTCAATGTGATCATGGCTGATCATCCCCAATCAGTACCCATATCCTCTGACTCCGCTATCTTTACGAGCCCTATCCATCTCTCTCTTGAAAGTGTCCAGAGAACCTGTCTCCACCGCTCTTTGAGGCAAAATACATTGTTTTGAAAATATTTCACGTTGAAATATATAGATGTTCAGTTTAACTTTGAAAGTTACAATTAGAGTCATGGAGTCCTACAGCATGGAAACAGGCACTTTAATCCAACTTGCCCACACCGACCAACATGTCCCATCTACACTAGTCCCACCTGCCTGCATTTGGCCCATATCCCTCCATACCTGTCCTACACATGTACCTGTCTACTTGCTTCTTAAACGTTGCGATTGTACCTGCCTCAACTACCACCTCTGGTAGCGCGTTCCATACACCCACCACCCTGTGTGGTAAAGTTACCCCTCAGATTCCTGTTAAATCTTCTCCCCTTCGCCTTAAACCTATGCCCTCTGGTTCTCGATTCCCCTACTCTGAGCAAGAGACTACCCGATCGATACACCAGACTGATTCCTGGGATGTCAGGACTGCCTTATGAAGAAAGACTGGATAGACTTGGTTTATACTCTCTAGAATTTAGGAGATTGAGAGGGGATCTTATAGAAACTTACAAAATTCTTAAGGGGTTGGACAGGCTAGATGCAGGAAGATTGTTCCCGATGTTAGGGAAGTCCAGGACAAGGGGTCACAGCTTAAGGATAAGGGGGAAATCCTTTAAAACCGATGAGAAGAACTTTTTTCACACAGAGAGCGGTGAATCTCTGGAACTCTCTGCCACATAGGGTAGTTGAGGCCAGTTCATTGGCTATATTTAAGAGGGAGTTAGATGTGACCCTTGTGGCTAAGTGGATCAGGGGGTATGGAGAGAGGCAGGTACGGGATACTGAGTTGGATGATCAGCCATGATCATATTGAATGGCGGTGCAGGCTCGAAGGGCCAAATGGCCTACTCCTGCACCTAATTTCTATGTTTCTATGTTTCTATTCCTCTCATAATCTTATCAACCTCTCTATAAGATTACACCCCCTCATCCTCCTGCGCTCCAAGGAATAGAGTCCCAGCCTTCGTAACCTCTCCCTATAGCTCAGGCCCTCGAGTCAGTATTCAGTATTTACTTTAATGGCATTTTAACTGAGTACTTACATACACAGATGAAACAAAAAATTGTTTCTCATTCAGTTCCCATCAGTGCGGTTAATAAAAACAGAATAAATACATATAGCTTTAAAAATTAAAATAACCATATCTAAAATAGGCCTAAAAATTGAAATAAAACAGACATTCAGACTGAACAGTGGCTTTGCTTTGACAGGTGACTAGCTGTCAGAGTATGGGCGAGGTTAGATGTGTTGGTGTATGATATATTGGGAGGGGACACAGTCCGTTAGCCAGTCTTATTGCCTGTGGGAAGAAGCTGTGTAGCACCCTGCTGGTTTTGCAGCTGTTGCTGCTCTATCTCTTCCCAGATGGCAGAATGGAGAAGATGTGGTGTGATGGATGATAGGGGTCCTTAATAATGGAGATGGCTCTGCGGATGCTGGGCTTCTGATAGATCTCCAACAGGAAAGGGAGTGGGGCACCAGTGGTCCTGCTGGCTGTCTTCACTATCCTGTTAAAGTTGGTTTTGCTCGTAAGCCTTGCAGCTCCCAAACCTGGCAACATCCTGGTGAATCTTCCCTGCACCCTTTCCAACTTGACAATGTTGGATCCGTTTGCGCCACCTATTTCAGGCAATGTTTCCCAGCTAGTTTCTAGATCCAGGCAAAGGAGAGCAAAACTAAAGGTTTGAACACTCACACGGCGTTGAGTGTTCTTGTATTCCAGGGTTACGCTGACAAATTTGATGCAAGTGGGGAGAAGACAGGGATTCCAATTCAACCTCAGGCGTTTGGCACTAGCTGCGGATATCAAACCTGCGAGGGTAGAAGCAAGTAGTCAAGTTGTAGATAAGAAATAAAAGATAGATAACGATATATCATCAGAAGACATTAGGTCATTTTTAAATAATTAATTGAAAATTTGAGGGTGTTATGAGCAAGACCTAGTTATCCCAAATTCCTCTTGAACAGAAGATAGACACAAAATGCTGGAGTAACTCAGCGGGACAGGCAGCATCTCTGGAGAGAAGGGAGGGGTGAGGTTTCGGGTACTGAAACCTCACCCCTTCCTTCTCTCCAGAGATGCTGCCTGTCCCGCTGAGTTACTCCAACATTTTGTCTCTATCTTAGGTTTAAAACAAGCATCTGAAATTCCTTCCTACACATTTCCTTGTGAACAGGGTGGTTTGTTATTTCAGAGTGTTGCAAACTCATAAGAGGAATAGATTGGGTCAGATGCACAGAGTCTTTTGCCCAGTATGGGGGAAATCGACTGACTGTGCAGCTCCCTCTGCTGGTGAAGAGAAGATCTGATTTTGAAAAGTTCAGCACCAGAAGAGGTTCTGCATCCAACTGATTTAGTTTAGATTAGAGATACACTGCGGAAACAGGCCCTTCGGCCCAGCGAGTTCGTGCCAACCGGCAATCCCCGTACACTACACACACTAGGGACACGTCTTTGGCGTGTGAGACTTGTGTCTTTTTTTGCCTCCACCATTTTCCCTGGCAGCAGATTCCAAGCATCCACCCACCACCCTCTGTGAGAAAAAAAAATGCCTTGCATATCTCCTTTATACCTTGCCAATAGACAATAGACAATAGGTGCACGAGTAGGCCATTCGGCCCTTCGAGCCAGCACCACCATTCAACGTGATCATGGCTGATCATCATAGTTGTCCCTCTCAACTTAACGCTACACCCTTCAGTATTTGACATTTCCACCCCAGGAGAGTCCTGTTTCCACGCTGTATCACTGTAGGACTCTATACTTCCATCTCAGGGTAGGGGGTCTGCCCTCGGCCTGTGCGCTCCAAAGAGAACAATCCTGCTCTCGCTAATATACGCTGATGTAGACAACAAAAAGCTGGAGTGACTCAGCGGGTGGGACGTTTCGAGTCGAGACCTTTCTTCAGACTCGACCGAAATGTCACCCATTCCTTCTCTCCATCGATGCTGCCTGTCCCACTGAGTTACTCCAGATTTTGGTGTCTAACTTCCTTTTAAACCAGCATCTGCAGTTCCTTCCTACACATACTCTGATCTAGCCAGCATTCAGCAAAAACCTCTTCTGCTTCCTCTCCAAAGCCTCCGTATCCTTCCTACAATCCTCCAGAATTTCTTTCTGCAGTCTTTCCTCCACAAATCAGATTTCAAATTGACAATTGACCCAATAAATAAGGGTTTGCAGAATAGAGTCGCAAACTTCAATTGATGGATAGGAATGCATGCCTTATTAATGCTAAATCTAGAAGAATTTTCTTGTGTTGCTGTTTTATTCATGCCTTCCTCAAAGACTACAGAGACTGCATGTCTTATCTTGTTTTCTTTGGAGGTTTTAATTCATTAGCCCCTGTCAGAATCTCTGGATCAAACAGTAATTTGAAAAGAGAGAAACTTATAATACCTTAGAGAGTGCAACCGGACTTCCTTGAATTTAAAATAACTCCTTAGTTCAAACGAAATTGCTAATCAAAAGCACATCTGAACAAATCACATGGCATGTTTATATTTGAATTGAGTGTCTTGGCTCTTCATAAAGCAATCTGCTCATAATCCAAGCAAAGAATATTTGCATCGCTGTTAATTCAAGCCAAGATATCATTTCTGTGAAGCATGGTTTAACTATTTAATCCCAGGAATCTCAGATACTAAATCAGAGTTACTTTAAATGAAAACTTCAGCAGTGGAGAAACCATTGCGAGAAACCATTGCCCCATTGCGTGAAGGATTGGGAGGTATTGGAGAGGAAGCAGTGGTTTACCAGAAATTCACCAATTTGTACATGCAAATTGGAGGAACAGAAGCTCATCTTTCACTTGCGCAGCTGACGACCCAGCGGTATGATTGATTTCTCTAACTTCAAGTAACCCTTGCTTTCCCTCTCTCTCTCTCTGTTGTTCAACATCCCAGTTCTCCGACTAGTTCTACTGTCCTCCTGATTAGTTGTACTGTTTGTATGCCTCGTTGTCACCTTCCCCTCAGCCAACAATGAGCCATTCTAAGGTACACAAAAAAGCTGGAGAAACTCAGCGGGTGCAGCAGCATCTATGGAGCGAAGGAAATAGGCAACGTTTCAGGCCGAAACCCTTCTCCCTTTCATGCTTCTCCAGCTTTTTTGTGTACCTTCGATTTTCCAGCATCTGCAGTTCCTTCTTAAATACATGAGCCATTCTACATTTCCTTTGTCATTGTCTGCTTTAGTCCGCAGTTTTCACACCTTCCCTTCCATATCTCTAGTCTCCCTCTGCCCTGACTCTCATATGAAGAAGGGTCTCTGACTGATGAAGAGTCTTGACCCAAAACTTCACCCATTCCTTTTCTCCAGAGATGCTGCCTGACCCGCTGAGTTACTCCAGCATTTTGTGTCCATCTTCGGTGTAAACCAGCCTCTCCATATAACCATATATAACCATATCCTTCCTGCACAAGTTATGTTTCTGTGTTGCCTTGAAGTTCTCTTTTAACCGTTCCAACGATTACAATGGCTGCTACAGGCTTCTCATTCTGTATTGTAAGACTAGTGGAACAGCTTGAAATTAAATAATTAAGTCACAGGGGCCCATAGTAAACACAAAAGGTCTCTTTTGTTTACCAAGATAGAGATTTTCATGATTTTGCCTTGGGCTGCTTGCTGGCCTCAATTGACCTTACTCCCACGATGCTGCTTGACACCAAGTGACCTTACTCCCATGATGCTGCTGCTGCTGCTTGACACCAAGTGACCTTACTCCCATGATGCTGCTTGATACCAAGTGACCTTACTCCCATGATGCTGCTGCTGCTGCTGCTGCTGCTGCTTGACACCAAGTGACCTTACTCCCATGATGCTGCTGCTGCTTGACACCAAGTGACCTTACTCCCACGATGCTGCTTGACACCAAGTGACCTTACTCCCATGATGCTGCTTGATACCAAGTGACCTTACTCCCATGATGCTGCTGCTGCTGCTGCTGCTGCTGCTGCTGCTTGACACCAAGTGACCTTACTCCCATGATGCTGCTGCTGCTTGACACCAAGTGACCTTACTCCCATGATGCTGCTGCTGCTTGTGACCTTACTCCCATGATGCTGCTGCTGCTTGACACCAATTGACCTTACTCACATGGCGTAACGTTTGACATCAACAACTGACCTGACCTCACTCCCCTGACGCCATGTTTGACTAATGCAGTGACCTTACTCCCATGACGCAATGTTGGACCTCTAAAACTCCATAATATTGCATTTAACGCGGTCAAATGTAACTCTGCCTTGACTTTCATGTTGCATCTAAAAGTGTCTTCAGTGTTAACTCCGTGTCCAGATGGCACAGATGTGTTATTAAACTTGCTATTGTGTTGTACTGCTTACAGCTGCAACAACGTGTAGCATCAATAAAGGGCTATAGGCTTATTGCAAGTTTATGTACAGGGACATATCTATCCATGCACTGTATACTTGTATTTATACTGATGCATTTCAAATATGTATGTCATGTTTTATACTTTGGCAATATAACAATGTTTTTTATCATGCCAATAAAGTTTTTTAATTGAATTGATTGGTACACCCCCACCAGTGACCTTACTCCCATGATGCAGTGTGTGACCTTCTCCTCCCCGTGATGCTTTGCGCGTTGGCGGGACAACAATGGCTAAAGGAGGAGGTCAGGGTGTGTGTGGAGGGGAAGAGGCGCCTGGCGGTTACTGATGGGGACCGCGGACAGTGGACGATGCTGGAGGGCCGGGGCCGGGGGATAGCGGTGCTGGGGGTGGGGGAATGGGCCGCAGGGTTCGGCCCACCGGCGGTTGCCATGGAGACCAGCGCCCTGGGGCAGCGGTGCCTTCCCTCAACCCGGGGTCACTGACACGGCGACCAGCGGCTCCCCCCCGGCAATGGCACACCAGCCTGCTGCACATACATCGCACACACGTGTACATAGATACACGCGCAAACATGGGCACCCGTGCACTAAAAACACACAACATGCACGCTGACAACATACACAGACATACACACACTCACAGACACTCATACATACCTACCATATCTACCATGAATTCAAATCCACACATTCACTGACTACACCGCCCAACACGGACTTCCATCTGTATATATGTATGTAGCGCCGTAGAATTTGTGCACCTATTCCCCCCCCCATCTCCCTTCTGTTTTGTTTTCTGTTTCTTGTTTTTTGTGTAAAATTGTATGTATGCACTGAGTACGAGCAGCTTTCAGTTTCACTGTACATGTATAGTGACAATAAATGGCATATCTATATCTATACACACAGACACTCATACACACACACACTCACGCAGACACTCATACAATACATACACACACACACTCTCACTCTCACTCACACATACACTCATACACACACACAGACACTCATACACACACACACACACTCTCACTCACACATACACTCAATTAGACAGACACTCACCCACTCACTCATTCCATACTCATTCACACAGACAATCACTCACTCACTCACACATACACATTCAATGTCCCTTTGAAATGAGTAGGAAGGAACTGCAGATGCTTTTTTTAAACCGAAGATAGACACTAAAAGCTGGAGTAACTCGGGACAGACAGCATCTCTGGTGAAAAGGAATAGGTGGCGTTTTGGGCTGAAACATCATCTATACCTATTGTCCACAGATGCTGTCTCTGCTGACCAAGATGCCCCATCTGCACTAGTGTCACCTGCCCGCATTTGGCCTATACCCCTCTAACCCTTTCTTGCACCTGTCTAAGTGTCTTTTAAATGTCATTGTACCTGCCTCCTCTGGTAGCTTGTTTCATTTACTCACCACACGTGTGAAAAAGATTCCCCTCAAGTTCCTATTAAATCTTTCCCCTCTTATTGTGAACCTACAGTGCTTTCCATAATGTTTGGGACAAAGACCCATCATTTATTTATTTGCCTATGTACTCCACAATTTGAGATTTGTAATAGAAAAAAAATCACATGTGGTTAAAGTGTGCATTGTCAGATTTTAATAAAGGCCATTTTTATACATTTTGGTTTCACCATGTAGAAATTACAGCAGTGTGTATATTTGGTCCCCCCATTTCAGGGCACCGTAATGTTTGGGACACAGCAATGTCATGTAAATGAAAGTAGTCATGTTTAATATTTTTTGCATATCCTTTGCATGCAATGATTGCTTGAATATATAGTGTAAATAGACTGCAACACGGGAATAGGCTCCCCATGGTGTAATATGGGCATTGGACACTACATAGCGCTCATTTTTTCAATATGTGCAACTTTTGGCACTGACGAGTTATGACTTCCTTCTCAATTATATTTTATCTAAATCTGTGCAAAATTTCATGTAGCTCCGAGACATGGCTCACGAAAGTTGATTTCTAGACACATTTTTGATGCTCGGCTCACAGCCTACACGTGATATTTTCTATTACAAATCTCAAATTGTGGAATACAGAGGCAAATAAATAAATGATGGGTCTTTGTCCCAAACAATATGGAGGGCACTGTATCTCCGGTGTAAACCAGCATCTTCAGTTCCTTCCTGCACATAGTGTATATTGTTGCTTGATGGACAGAGAGATGCACTGAAAGGCCCCCATTATTGCTACGTGCTACATTATTGCTAACCTAAAAACCAGTGCGTCTTTGGGATGTGGGAGGAAACCAGAGCAATCGGAGGAAGCCCACACATTCACAGGGAGAATGTGCAAACTCCACACAGCCAGCACCAGAGGTCAGGATTGAACCCGGGTCCCCAGCACTGCATGTATTCAAGGATTCAATGAAACTAAACATAACTTGTTAATACCTTGTAGTGCCACTTGTCCAGCGAAGGTTATTGGATTTGAAATTGTTCGAGGTTCCTAACTGGACATTAAGAAGATTGGTGTCTCCAAAAGCTGTTTTCTGCGCGATGTGCAGAGGTAAGTGTGATACAGGTTGAAAGTAATTTTACACATTAGCATTCAATGTCACTCTGGAAATTCATTCGTCAGGTATAACACAACCAGGGAGCAGTCCTGAACTAATAGCTACCTCATTGGTGGCCCTTGTATCTTTGATCGGACTTTACTGCCTTCACCTTGCACTAAACTTAATTCCCTTATCATGTATCTATACATTGTAAATGGCTTGATTGTAATCATAGTCATAGAGTGATACAGGGTGGAAACAGGCCCTTCGGCCCAACTTGCCCACACCAACCAACATGTCCCAGCTACACCAGTCCCACTTGCCTGCGCATGGCCATAATCCCTCCAAACCCGTCCTATCCATGTACCTTCTAACTGTATCTGAAACGATGGGATAGCCCCAGCCTCTACTACCTCCTCTGGCAGCTTGTTCCGTACACCCACCACCCTTTGTGTGATGGGTATTGTATTGAATTTCCGCTGACTGGTTAGCATGCAACAAAAGCTTTTCACTGTACCCAATAAACCAAACTGATAACATGAGTCCCCTTTTGATTATGGTTTCTCTAGTGAATTTTTTACTGTTCTTTTTTTTAAAATAAATCATGTTTCTCGGGGTATCTAAATGTTATTAGATGTTTAAGTTATGACTATCAGATGGAAGCTGCATACCAAATCTCGTTGCACATATGTGCAATGACAATAAAATATATTATTATTATTATTATTTTCACTCAGTTCTTTTTAATTCCATCTCTCAGGCCATGATACGTACTACAAGAAGTACATCGATGTGAAGAAGGGGGGGATTGGTGGAGTGGCAATGTTCCTGATGGGCTACGTTGTAATCAGCTACATTTGGAATTACAGCCACCTTAGTAAGTCAACCTTAAGTGCCTTATTGGATTGATTATCATTTACTTGAATTTGAGTCAATTTCACCTGTAATCCACAGAGTTCATAAAAGATGGATGCACACAATTAGCTGTTGCCATTTAAGGAGCAATGGCAATCGGGCAGCTCTCTTCCATTCTCACTCTCTGGTGTTGTGGAATTATGATGCAATGGTATTATTAATATGGACTGGCTCACACAATCAATTGTCAACATTATTTTAAGTTCCCACAGCCTATTGGATAGGTAAATGGATAGGAAAAATTTAGAGGGATATGGGCCAAACACAGACAGGTGGGACTAGTGTAGATGGGTGGGAAGGAACTGCAGATGCTGGTTTAATCCGAGGGATAGACACAAAAAGCTGGAGTAGCTCAGCGGGACAGGCAGCATCTCTGGAGAGAAGGATGGGTGACGTTCCGAGTCTGAAGACGAGTCTCGAACCGAAACGTCACCCAATCCGCCTATCCAGAGACACTGCCTGTCCCGCTAAGTTACTCCATCTTTTTGTGTCTATCTTGGGTAAATGGGACCTGTTTCCATGTTGTATCTCAAAAGTCTAAAATATTTGTTTTTTATTTTAATTTCGTTGAAGAATTAATTTTGACTGTATTTTCTTGTTATTTTAGTCTACTAAAGCAGTCTCAGCCTCAATCTGCTTTATGACTGTTGGCAGACCAATTTCCCTCCTGGGATAAATAAAGTTCTATCATATTGTGTATACAGAAGGAGAATGTGTGGGATGGAGAGTTATAATTTCACTATATAACAGGATTAATTAGTTACACCCAATGTGTTGTTGACAAAATATCCTCTAATACCAATTTCAAGAGGCTGGATTGCAATCTTTAGTCTTTTAAATCACCCTCTGAGATAATAATCTAATCCTACTAAAATGCATCCCGGCAGGGTAAAGCAGTTTCACTTGAAAATTCCAAACATAATCAGCGCTGTTGTGGACACATTGATGGTTTTGCTCCACCTGGTTACCAGAGATTCAAAGCAAAAATAACTTACGCCCCACTGTTACACAGTGGAAAATTAAAGACAGATATGTCACGGTAGATTTTGACACTTAAAATGTTATTAATGTGTATTGCAGAGCATGATCGCTGGAGGAAACACCACTAAATGTCTCCACTGATACGTAACCAATCAAAGATACAATCCAAAGGGAAATATTTCTCAGCTAGTCTGCTGCATTCACATAGTCGTTGCTCAGTTGAAGCCGTGAATCAAAATACTCTTGTTTGTAATTGGAGAAGGCGGATTTCTATAAAACTTGATGACAAATAAAATTTATCTCCACCTTCTGAGTTATTTCTTAATATTTCATTGCCCTCTGGTAATCGTCAAAAATACAATTTCTTAATTTTTAGAATGAAAATGTGATCGTGCTGGATTCAGCTTCACGAGGCCATATTTATTGATGCAATATAAAACATTCCAGGGAAACGCTCATCAAAGGCTTGTGCATAAAGCATGTCATTGTGTTCTTTTGGGGAATTCAATTTTAGTTGTTAAGTGGGCAGCAGTGGTGCAGCGGTCGAGTTGCTGCCTTTCAACGCCCGAGACCTGGGGGTTCAAACCTGACTGTCAGAACGGAGTTTGTACGTTCTCCCTGTGACCACGTGGGTTTTCTCGGGGTGCTCTGGTTTCCTCCCACATCCCAAAGATGTACAGCTTTGTAGGTTAAGTGGCTTCTGTAAATTGTCCCTGGTGGGAAGGATGGAACTAGTGTACAGGTGGTGTACGAGTGCACATTGGTCAGTCTCATGGAAAGAAGAAAAGTTCCCTTTTATTTATTAAATTTTTTTAAATCAGGATTTTGTTTAGCCAATGAAAATTTGTGCAAGTGGACATGGAGCAAGCACACACACACACTGAGGCAACAATTGCTTGTAAACCACACTGTGCTAAAAATGTGTATGATAGTCACACATGTTACACCAATCTCTTACATGCATATTTTCAATTTTGTACTGCAATATTCTCAAGAGAAACAAATGACTTAATTGCCCATTGTAAAATTATCCAACAGATTCCCTTTAAAATCAGATTGCAGGTGTAATAATTCTCCCAGTAACTCAGCAATTTAAGCAGGTTTATATATTCCACTAAAGCACCTCAACAAAAAAAGACATTCACTAGTAATGCATTTTAATTTTGCAACCATATCAATTGCCAGAGTAGGAGATAAATGGAAATTGGAATATTATCATGGACCCTCAAGAACAGCTTCTTCCCATTATCAGGCTTCTGAACAGTCCTTCCATAAACTAGGGTGGTGTCCGATTCACCTCTACCCCATTGTGGACATTGGACTTTATGGAACTTATGCGCTTCAATGCTGAGAACAGTATTCTTCACTCTGCATCTTCCCCTTTGCTCCACCTATTGTACTTGAGTTTGACTTGTGTTATATGTCCAGTATTATTTGATTGGACAGCATGCAAAACAAAGTGCGTATTATGCCTCACTGCTCGCGACAATAATAAACCTAAACATATTTTGGATGGGATCGACAATGACAAAGCAAAAACATGACATTTTTACTTGGGTGGGAGGTTACTGGATATCATTGTGTTGTATTCATTGGCTTTGTTAGTGAAGATTTGAGCGAGACTGGCAATAATCTGAGTAATATTTGAAAATGCAAAGAAGCGAAGCTCCAAAATGCCCTCAGGTCTGGCTTGGCATTGCTGCGGTAAATAAACTCGAGTCAGAAGGTTGTGGTTTAAGAAACATGAAACCATAATTTAAGCTGACAGGTCATCACAATTTGAAGTATTTCGTATTGGAGATAATTCCTTTTCAATAATACTAAACAATTCCAATCCTCCTCTATTGGTTAAAAAAAAATCCCTTCTCTGCTTGAAGGAGAGCTAACATTTTTTTTATCCCTCAATCATATCACCAAAACTTTGTTTGCCTAATTGATGTTCCCAGAACTTTCTTGTGTGAATTAGCTGATGCATTTACCTACATTAAACTACAAGCAACCAAACTGCTACCTGTCCCGCTTGTACAGGTCCCACCTTCCCCAGAAACAGCCTCAATGACCCAGGAGCTCAAAGTGCAACTTCTGTGTAGAGTGGTCATAAGTGATAGGAATAGAACAGAATTAGGCTATTCGGCCCATCAAGTCTACTCCGCCATTTAATCATGGCTGATCCATCTCTCTCTCCGAACCCCATTCTCCTGCCTTCTCCCCATAACTTGACACCCGTACTAATCAAGAATCTATCTCTGCCTTCAAAATATTCACTGACTTGGCCTCCATAGCCTTCTGTGGCAAAGAATTCCACAGATTCACCATCCTCTGACTAACAACATTTCTCAGGTAGACAAAAGTCTGAAGAAGGGTTTCGGCCCGAAACGTTACCTATTTCCTTTGCTTCATAGATGCTGCCTCACCCGCTGAGTTTCTCCAGCACTTTTGTCTACCTTCAATTTTACAGCATCTGCAGTTCCTTCTTGAACAACATTTCATCTCCTTCCTAAAAGAACGTAATTTCATTCTGAGGCTAAGGCCTCTAGTCCTAGACTCTCCCACTCGTGGAAACATCTTCTCCACATCCACTCTATCCAAGCCAAGGAGAAAGGAAGAGGAGCCAGAGGGCTGAGGAGACAGCAAGGGCTACCGGAAATTTGAGAAGCCAATGTTCAGGCCGCTGGGGTGCAGACTGCCCAAGCGGAATATGAGGTGCTGCTCCTCCAATTTCTGTGGTGCTCACTCTGGCCATGGACGAGCCCCAGGACAGAAAGGTCGGATTCGGAATAGGAGGGGGAGTTGAAGTGCTGAGCCACGGGGAGATCAGGTTGGTTAATGGGGATCGAGCGGCAAAATGATCGCCAAGAGAGGGTTACTTGTTCGAGAAATTAATCTTCATACCGCTGGGTTGTAAGTTGCCCAAGTGAAACATGAGGTGCTGTCATTAAACATTGTCTGCTGTATTCTCCACAACCTGGATGCTCCACAGTGACTCCATCTACTCTGCCAGGAGCTGTAGCTGGAAACTTCCTGCAGGGGCAGACGTCAGGGATATTGGAAGTGTCCAGATCTGCATCCTACAGGAATATACCAGCCTCTGTAACCTTTATAACTACTTGTACTCAAACAGTAAGATGGAGAGAAAACTAACTTGCCCCGACTCACCCAAGTTACTGAATCCCAACGTACATTAAAGCCCACACTTTGACTATAACCTCAAGTTCTAGCAGGAGTGGCCTTTTTGAGAAGGCCTGTCTTGCCCCCCTATTATAACGCTGCTGGTAGGCAGGGATAACATTTGCCCTCTCACCTGGACCACAGCTTTTGGATCAGTCACTGCTGGGCCTGCAGGGGGGAAAGCCTGATAGACACAAAATGCTGGAGTAACTCAGCGTGACAGGCAGCATCTCTGGAGAGAAGGAATGTGTGACATTTCGGGTGGAGAGTCGGGGGAAGAGGGAAAACCTCACTCTCTTGCCTAGTGCTGAGAGAAATATATTTGTAATGAAAATAAATGAAACTGCGCAAGATGTTTGTTAAAAAATATTTATTAAATTGGATAAAAATGAACCCTTTACAGTCATATGGTATTTGTAGTTTTAAGATTTCAGCAACTCTTACTGCATTTTTTTAGCCACAAAACTAAAAACTTTTATTCCTATAAGATGTGATAGCATATAGGCAAATTAATAGGGCACCCTGACAAAATAACCCGATGTGACAAAAAGTAATCCACAATCCACAATTTCAACAGCTATTTGCATTATTTATACAAGGCCAGAATGTTCTTCTGATTTGTGTGTAATTGATGCGAGGGGAGTTTGTCCGAGTGGAAGAGTGTTAGAGCTCTGCACTTTACAACCAGTGCTTGGAGTCCACCCATGGCAGGCACAATGAATGACCAAATGTTCTGCTGCCCCACCACCCCCACAGGCCAGGCATCTCATCAGGACATCTCAACGTCCGACGGTTCTGCCCAGGGACAAGAGCGGAGCCAATGTGAAAGACATGAATAGCTGCCGGTTCTGCACTAAACTCAATCTGAATCCCATGTTGACGTGTCACGGGCTGTGTGACATACTAACAAAGCTTTCTAATTTGAAGAAAATCCCAGATCAGATTCCTGACGGGGGGGGGGGGGAAAGAAGCCTCAAAACTACCTTCAAAACTGGTATTTAAAGAAACAAAAAAACATGCACAAACTGTGATAGGAATATCACAGTGTATAGTATCTTCTAGTGATCTGCTGAACTTGTATTTTTGACTCTCCCAGTTTCACTTGAATCCACTGCCCATCTGCTTCGTTGGACAGTTTTTGGAGATTATAACGTATGGCTGAGGTGCGGTAGGAGCTCTCTGCAGTGACTCAATTCTTCAGAGAAAAGTCCTTCCCCAGTTATAACCGGTGGCTGGTTCAGCAGTAGCAAGTATCACAGTGTGCAAGGAAGGACGAAAACAAACAAGGCAAATTCAGCTTTTGAATTCCGTACCCCATCCGAGAAAAAAAAATGTCCATTCCGTCCGGGGCACCAGTTGAATTGTAGAGTACCGCCCCCCCACTCCCCCCCCAAAGTACTTTTCACCGGTGAATTCATTACTGACCGCTAAGAAATGCCAAGTGTCCTTTGGTACATCGGTTGGCATAATGCCCCTTTTCACCGCACTGCAAAACAAAAATAATTCATTTCAAGACGGTTTGGATAGGTATAGAATCACAGAAGGGCTTTCATTTCTCACCACTCCCTCATTTATGTGACAAGAGATTTTGACTGATTCTCATCAGAGCAAAATGAAAATATTAAAACTGAGTCAAGAAAGTATTGAAGTAAACATGCTAGGATAAACTAAAATAGTTTGCACTCATTGAAGAATCAAAACAAAAATCTTTTCATGGGGAAAATGTACTAATATACAATGCCACAATGTACTTTGAAATAAAACCATTTGAATGTACATCACGTACGTAACTGTTACAAAACAACTCAAATTGGATGAACGATCAGTACTTTTCCCTCTAACCCTTTCTTGTACCTGTCTAAGTGTCTTTTAAATGTCATTGTACCTGCCTCCTCTGGTAGCTTGTTCCATTTACTCACCACACGTGTGGAAAAGATTCCCCTCAGGTTCCTATTAAATCTTTCCCCTCTTACTGTGAACCTACAGTGCCCTCCATAATACTAGACATGACTACTTTCATTTACATGACAGTGCTGTGTCTCAAACATTATGGTGCCCTGAAATGGGGGGGACACACGATGTATAAACACTGCTGTAATTTCTACATGGTGAAACCAAAATGTATAAAAATGGCCTTTATTAAAATCTGACAATGTGCACTTTAGCCACATTTGATTTTTTTTCTATTACAAACCTCAAATTGTGTATAGTACAAAGGCAAATAAATAAATGATGGATCTTTGTCCCAAACATTATGGAGGGCACTGTATGCAGTTCCTTGCTACATACCATATCCCCCACATGGTTTTATGTCGATATGAAAGTGGTGTAAAGACTCAAAACGTACTTCTAACTCAGACATGTTCATCAGTGATAGGAGCAGAATTAGGCCATTCGGCCCATCAAGTCTTCGCCGCCATTCAATCATGGATGATCTATCACTCCCTCCTAACCCCATTCTCCTGCCTTCTCCCCATAACCAGAGCTGCCAAGTTTTGTCGGAGCATTTCAGTATTCTAGTACCTGAAAATCAGTATTTTGCTGAGGAAATCAGTATTTTTACATAGTGTCATGTTGTTTTGTATGTGCAGTCATACCCATGTAAGAGTACAAGAATGCATAACTTTGCTACCAATTGACAGGTCTTCTACGCACCTTACTTGACAGTGCATTCATTGCCATCTCTTTGTATACTGCTGTTTGAACGGCTGCTTCCTGCTTTTTGCCCCAGATGATGATGTAGAAGCCATTTTGGAAGTCTCTCTCTCCCTCCCTTGCTCCCTCTCCCTCATTCCTCTCTCCCTCCCTCCATCCCTTTTGCCCTCCCTCCCTCACCATCCCCCTCCCTTTCTCTCCCTCCCCCCCTTTCCTTCCCACCCACCCTCTCTCTTCCTCCATCTAACCTTTTTTTCTCCCTCCCTTATTCTCTTCCTCCCTCTCTCCCTCCCTCCCCTCCTTCTCCCTCTCCCTCCTCTCCACCCCATCCTCTCTCCCCCTTGAGCCCACCCACCGTTCTGTAAAATCAAGACCAATCCCAATGTAACTGCAATCCCACTGGTAACCTTTCACCACTAGGCTTATCCAGAATTCTACCACTGCCTGAAAAATAACCAAAGGCTCAACTACCACTGAGAAAGAGAATTCCAAACACTCATTGTTATACGAGAATTTTCCTGAACAGTCTGTGACCCAAGCGATGTGGCCACAGCGCTGTGTGTAAAGCCCATAGCGCTATGTTTAAAGCACACAGCGCTCCAGCTGGTAGCGCTATTTTTAGAACCCACAGCGCTATAGCCGACAGCTCTTCATTTACATTCCCACGCATTAAACTGACAGCGTTCTGTTTAAGGTACACAAAAATGCTGGAGAAACTCAGCGGGTGCAGCAGCATCTATGGAGCGAAGGAAACATTTCGGGCCGAAACCCTTCTTCAGACTGATGACTTCAGACTTCACCGTTCTGTTTAAACCTGGAGCGGGACAGGCAGCGAGAACAAGGAATGGGTGACGTTTCTGGTCGAGACCCTTCTTCAGACCGAACTGAACTCCGTATTGAAAATCCGTATTTAACATCACAAAACTGTACATCCATATTCTAATCGCATTTCGGTACAAAATACGGAAAATCCGTACCACTTGACAGCCCTGCATAACCCCTGACCTGACAAGTGTTTGATCATTCGTGGAATCATTTTTCCCCAATGACATTGACCCACTCACCTTGTAGCACGTGACTTGCTCCAACGGTCTGGGGCCTCGGTTGGATGTGGATTGAAACTGCGATTGTGGCACTATTCCCCCAGGCTGCGTCATTGGTTTCGGCGGCCCCACAATGGTGTTTGTGCTGGTAATCTGCACCAAGGAGGAGGATCGCTGCAGAAACTGATTAATGTTCTGCTGGGAAGAGAAAGACAGACCTCATAGACTGAGGGGACAGCTCCAAAACTCAAATTTGAATTCATAATGAATGCATCAAACCATCGCCGTATTTCACATTGCAAACAAATTCATTGTTAAAAGGCGAGCCAATCTCGCATGACAAATCTCAGAATTACAGCTCGATCCAATGAACCTCAGAATACAGCGTGATAAGTCGTGAAAAGACACCCCCATAACTCACTTTAAGACACCTGCCTGTACCTCTATTACCTGTATACTACTAATTTAGTAGTATAGATATTTTTAGTTTAGTTTCGAGATGCAACATGGAAACAGGCCCTTCGGCCCACTGAGTCCAGCCGGATTGTTGATCACCCATCCACACTTTCCCATCCGCTCCCTACACACTGGGGGCAATTCACAGAGGGCAATTAACCTACAAACCTGCACGTCTTTGGGTTGTGGGAGGAAACCAGAGCACCCAGAGGAAACCCACACAGTCACGGGGAGAACGTGCAAACTCCACACAGACGGCACCCGAGGTCAGGATCGAACCTAGGGCGCTGGTGCTACGAGACAGCAGTTCCACCCAAGTGCTATACTCCCCCCATCTCACCCAGAAAACAGACAAGCTTTTATTAGAGTGTGGTTCGGTAGACACTGGGATTTGTGTATAAATTGGCCGGGTAGTCTCCCTCCAACAAATCCCTGCTTCACGCATCAATATGATGCTGGTGTTGGGATTCAAAAAGTAAACACCCATTCATCCCTAACATGACAACATGGATGACCCCATCCATCAACTATACATCCACCCTTGACATGACAAGATTCTACCATTCTTCATGTGTGTCTATGCAGGGGTCCCTTGATGTTTTAAAACTAAACAATTACTAGGCAGCAGCTCATAGCAGAAATCTTGGCCACCTTTTCACTTTCCATCTTACAGTTATTTCTGGCCCACTTAAAAAGCCCAACTGCACACAAATCGGGATCCCAACTGGAAATTGGAACTACACTGGAGAGTACCCACTACTGTCCTGACAAGATGCTGATACAACCCAGGGGACTAACATGGATAACGGTGGGTAAAGAAATATTCTTGGGCCAGGTGAAGCACATTTTCTTACAGGCAAGGGAAGTTGAATGGATACAGTCACTTTGTCCGAGCCCGGGGCAAATAATAACAGGATGCATTAAGCAAAAGGGAGTGAGATAGATTGTAAAAAAAGTTATAAGAGCAGAATTAGGCCATTTGGCCCATCAAGTCTACTCCGCCATTTAATCATGGCTGATCTATCTTTCCCTCTCAACCCCATTCTCCATGCCTTCTCCCCATTACCCGACACCCTTACTGATCAAGGATCTATCAACCTCTGCCTTAAAAATATACATTGACTTGGCCTCCACAGCCTTATGGTGGAAATGAATTCCTTAAATCCACCACCCTCTGACGAAAGAAATTCCTCATCTCCGTTCTAAAGCTATGTCCCTTTATTCGGAGGCTATGGACTGTTGTTTTCGACTCTCCCACCAGTGGAAACATCCTCTCCACATCCACACTATCCAGGCCTTTCACTATTCGGTAAGTTTCAATGAGGTGTCCCCTCGTCATTCTAAACTCCAGCGAGCACAGACCCAGTGCCGTCAAATGCTCGGCGTATATTAACCCAATCATTTCTGGGATAATTCTCATAAACCTCCTCTGGACCCTCCCCAACACCAGCACACCCCTCTTCAGATATGGGGCCCAAAACTGCTCACAATGGACCTCCATTGGACACGGACATGCAACATGCATCCCTGTTTTAACAATCTGGTCCCCGCGAAATAAATGCTAGCATTGCATTTGCATTCCAAAAACCATTGCATTTGTAAACGGATTAAAGATTTTGGAGAAATAATAGTCTGGATTCCATCCGCACCTTCTGTAGAACCTGCTGCTGTTGCTGCAGTGGAGGCTGCTCAACACCGGTACCCATTGGTAGCTCAAACCGAGGGCTGATGGAGGGAATAAATCACAGTGTGTTAGAACACAAACCTTCAGAGTAACATTTACAGTCAGCCAAAGAGTGCAAGGAATCAGCTCACCCTTTAAACTCTCCTGTATTTCCCGACTTCTGTGCTGCAAATTTAAATCATTCACAGGCTCACAGGCAAAAGGCATAGAAGTGTGAAAACGCACACCTCCAGATTTATGGACAGTTTCTTCCCAACTGTTATCAGGCAAGTGAACCATCCTACCACAACCAGAGAGCAGTGCTGAACTGCTATCTACCTCATTGGTGACCCTCGGACTATGCTTGATCGGACTTTGCTGGCTTTACCTTGCACTCAACGTTATTCCCTTATCATGTATCTATACATTGTATAAACGATTGATTGTAATCATGTATTGTCTTTCTGCTGACTGGTTAGCACGCTGCAAAAAGCTTTTCCCTGTACCTCGGTACATGTGACAATAATCTAAACTGAAGAGTTATAGATAACTTCTACCATTTGTAGAATTGTTCCAACCTTACCTTTAAGGCTGTGTTTCTCAGTTCTGGAGCACTCCATAAGGGGAAGTTACAACCCTATTCAAAGCCTTTACATTCGAAAACCTCTATTTGATACACCATCAGCCTACTAGGATGCTTAGTTTTGCAATAAATTCTAGTACATGACTATTAAATAAAATCATGCGTTATTACATCAGAAATCGATGAACGAACTTGGAATATATTGTACATTTTTTGAATATGGTTTTAACAATGGTGAATGAACATTTCAGTCCATTAAAATTGTACCAGACATGGCACAAACATCAAGTTATGCAGCCCATTAAGTTATTGTATAAGGCATCAGCCACTGATGCCGAAAGAGGGTTTCGGCCCGAAACGTTGCCTATTTCCTTCGCTCCATAGATGCTGCTGCACCCGCTGAGTTTCTCCAGCACTTTTGTCTACCTCCCATCTCAGAGACATTCCCTTCATCCCAACCGATGATGATGTTGGATCATCATCACCTCACCTTCCCTGCAATTTACAAGTGATTTAACAACAAAAAAAAAAATTCCCAATTCTGTCGAAGGGTCTACAACCTGAAACGCCAACTCGGTTTCTCTTCCCAGATGCCGCCTGATCCTCTGCGTATTCAGCAGTTTGATTTACAGATTTCCAGCGCGCGTGATTTTCATGATTCAATGGCATGCTCCCGAGTTGCCGTATACTTACTGCATGAATTTACAGTAGGGGCCTTCGAGACAGAACCCTACCAGATAGTTGACACAGATGACTCGCCGAGTGTGCCGATGCCTGCACAGAGGGCCTGCAACAAGAAGATAGGCAATCTAAAGTTATAATTCAGCAATAAACACCCTCCCGTTTCGGGCATGTACAACACACAAAAGGACTCTGCCAACGCCGGGTCACAAATGCTCAGGTGAAAAACAATGCACACGTGGTATAAAGCAGGTATTAATATTTAAGGTAGACAAAAATGCTGGAGAAACTATCTGAAGAAATTCCGTCTGACGAAGGGTCTCGACCCGAAACGTCGCCTATTCCTTCTCTCCATAGATGCTGCCTCACCCGCTGAGTTTCTCCAGCATTTTTGTCTACCTTTGATTTTCCAGCATCTGCAGTTCCTTCTTAAACATATTAATATTTAAGAGACATTTGGACGGGTACATGGATAAGATAGGTTGAGAGGGATATGGACCAAGCGCAGGCAGGTGGGATTAGTATAGATGGGGCATGTTGGTCGGCGTGGGCAAGCTGGGCCTGTTTCCACACTGTATGACAATATTTTTATTATGATTAAAAAGTAGGTTTCTAATGGTAACTCAGACTGATAACGAATATTTATAAAATGTCCCAGATCCACCGAGTTACTCCAGCACTTTGTGTCTTTATCTTAAAACAATGTCAGTTTGACAATCATGGGTCAACAGCTCAAAGCTCAGCCGGTTCGCCTGTGGAGGTTGACATTTGGGCAATCCACTAGAATGGAAGAGGGAGAGAAAGTATTGCTTCCCTTTCACAAGGATATTCTGTTCCACTCCCTCAGCCTCAGCCACACAAAAGCCCCGGCTGAGAGTGAAGCAAAGGGACACGTTCTCATATCCCCAACATGACCAAACTACTTGACTGCATCCATCCATTTAATTCAACCACGTTACTTGTTCAGAGTGTGTAACACTTACCATGTTTACAAAACCCTCGGTCATACCAAGGACAGTCTTTGATTTTGGACTCGGGATCGATATGCAGAAATGGACATTCCTTGTTACTGCATTCTCCTACAGAAGAAAAAAAACGAATTAACTGACCATAAGGAGAAAGTAAGGAAAGCAATAATATTTAGATTGTTTCATAAGTTCATGTCATAGGAGCAGAAGAAGGCCATTTGACCCATTGAGTCTACTCCGCTATTCAATCATGGCTGATCTATCTTTCCCTCTCAACCCCATTCTCCTGCCTTCTCCCCATAACCCGACACTCTTACCAATCAAGTATCTGTCAATGTCCGCCTTAAAAACACCCAATGACTTTGCCTCCACAGCCGTCTGTGGCAATGAACACAATATCCCAAAACCCACTTCCTCCAACTGATTCAGGAACCTTTTTCCTTGTTCCAACGTTTCATCATTCTGACTGCAGTCTAACTCATGCAAAGGAATTTGCTCTGAAGCCATATCCACATCTGAGGATTTCTACCAGAGAAGATGGGTGACGGTGAAGGAATCAAACACAGGGGTTTTGCAAGCAGCATTATCAGATCCTAACCTCAGCCCATTCAAAGCAACAGGGGCATGCACTCAAGCTGAATGCACACGGGACTAGGGACTGAGAATACATAAGTGATCATCTTCTGAAACAGGGCATGTTTTGGAAACCGTCGAGCGGTGGCAGATGCTCACACAAACTCACGACTGACCCGTCAGCTCACCCCAGCTCCCAGTAAAGAGCACCACGCTGCCCAGACACAAAAGGACAGAAACAAAACCGGTAGAGGATATCAGTGGGTCAGGCAGAATACGTGGAGGGAATGGACAGCTGACGTTTCAGACCGTCTCTCTGGACAGAAGGACCACAAGGGAGATAACCAGTATAATGAGGCGAGGGGGTGGGGCAAGAGCTGGCATACAATAGGTGAATCCAGGTGAGGAGGGATGGATTGGTTAATGGAGTCAAGTGGGACTGATGAAGGGTCTCGACCCCAAACGTCACCGATTCCTTTTCTCCCGAGATGCCAGAGGTTATCAGATGTCAGAGGTCATGGGGAGAAGGCAGGAGAATGGGATTAGGAAAGAGTGATACATCAGCCATGATTGATAGGTTGAATAGCCTAATTCTACTCCTATCACATGACCATATGACCTTATGCTTCCAGACCCACTGAGTTACTCCAGCTTTTTGTGTCCATCTTCAAGCGGGGGCTATCTCTCCTCCATTCTTTAGTCCAGATGAATGGTTTTGACCCAACACGTTGATGGTTCATTTCCCTCGCACAGATGTTGTCCAACCTGCTGCGTTCCTTCAGCAGATCGATTTTTGCTCCAGACTCCAGCATCTGTAGTCTCTGGAGACTCAATACAGAACATTTTCTAGTGGAACTAACTCTATAAAGTTTTTTTTTTTTAAATCACCAGATAATTGAAAGTAAAATATTGTTATGGCTGTACTACCCACAATTGTGATGCATTACAACTTTGAAGTCACAAAGACAACATTCTGTCCCTCCGAAACTCCCTGGTCAACTCGTCCCTTCTCACCCAAGCCACCCCCTCCTCAGGTAGTTTCCCCTGCAACCGCAGGAGATGCAACACCTGTCCCTTTACCTCCATCCAAGGACCCAAACAGTCTTTCCAGGTGAGGCAGAGGTTCACTTGCATCTCCTCCAACCCATCTTTGTCCAACTCCCTCCCCTGACATCAGTCTGAAGAAGGGTCTCGACCCGAAACGTCACCCATTCCTTCTCTCCAGAGATGCTGTCTGACCCGCTGAGTTACTCCAACATCTTGTGTCTACCTTCGATTTAAACCAGTATCTGCAGTTCTTTCACGCACATTCTGTCCCAAGTTCTAATGCTTAGTTTAGTTTAGAGATACAGCACGGAAACAGGCCCTTCAAGTCCACGCCGACCAGTGATCCGCGTACACTAGCTCTATCCTACACACAAAGGAAATTTACACTTTTACCAAACCCAATTAACCTACAAACCTGCACGTCTTTGGAATGTGGGTGGAGATAGGAGCACACAGAGAAAATCCACGCGGTCACACAGGGAGAACGTGCAAACTCCGTACAGACAGCACCCATAGTCAGATCGAACCCGGATCTCTGGCGCTGCAAGGCAGCAACTCTACCCTTTTGCGCTGCCATGCCGCCCAACATGCTAAGGCAGTTAGTTTGGAAATTGCAACCAGAGTGAACAGAGCTCACCAAACTTGGAATAGAAATAGCACTCTGGCATCTTGGTCATGTCGTACTCGTGCAAGAATTCACACTGATCTCCTTTCTTGCAAAGCCCCCGCAGCCAGTGTTTACACACGACCGTCTTCTCACCACTGATGTGGCGAAACGGGCACATTCCACCTGCACAGGAAAATAAGACCAATTCAGTCACCGAGATCAGCTTTTCCTCTTTCCTTTAACACAGTCCGACCAGCAGCACTGCATTTTGCAGTATTCCTCTATGTTCTCATTCTCTAATTATCATAATTTCATAACTTTTGGTAACAAACGGGCAATGTTTTCCCCGACCTTACTTTCCCATTAAGCAGATCACCAGCACATCATCCCCTTGTCTTACCCCACCAGTGCCACTCCCTTTGTTCTGTCCACCTCTCTCCCATTTCTCTACAACTTAATACAGGGAGGGTGGGGGATAAATAAATAGAACAAAGGATCTTTGACCTAAAGCACGAGCCGTTTCTCTTCCCATGGATTCTGCTCAAATCTTAGTTTTGTTTAGAGATGCAGCGCGGAAACAGGGCCCTCAGCCCACCGAGTTCGCGCAGACCAGCGATCCCCGCACATAACACTATCCTACACACACTGGGGACGATTTACATTTATACCAAGCCTAGTAACCTACAAACCTGTACATTTTCGGAGTGTGAGGGGAAACCGGAGATCTCAGAGAAAACCCACGCCTGGTCACGAGGAGAAGGTCCAAACTCCGTACAGACAAGCACCTGTAATCCGGATCGATCCCGGGTCCCTGGCACTATGAGGCAATAACTCTACTGCTATGCCAGTGTGCCATGAGAGTTTCCCCGCATTTTCCAATTTTTATTAAAATGTCTGCAGTTTTTGACTTTCAGTCCAGGACGATGGTCCCCACCGTAATGCCTATCACGGTCGGCGTCGAGAAAGACATCATTGCCATGATAAAAACTGCAAATAGGTCTCAGTATTTTCCTCTCTGTCCCATAATTTAGCCAAGAGGATTATTTGATGAGCCACGACTGGACCATCAACACCAAGTCAGGTGGATACACAAACATTACCCAAGTGCTTCTTCTCTCCATACAAAGTGCTTAATTCACATCTTCCTCTGCCATTATCGAATGAAACAAACAAACAGGCAGGGAGGAGGAGGACCATGGATGGTGGTGGGGGACAAAACACAATCGGAAACCAAACCTGCTTCCTCAGAGAATGGCTTGTGTTCAATTACAATTAGATACGGGAGAGGTTCAATGAAAGAATCTTAGGTGGTTAGTGTCAACAGTAATTAATCAAACCGATCAACAGTTGCTTACCTTTCCCACATGATGCCCTTAGAAAGTACTCGCACACTGCTGCACCAGACTCTGAGGAAAAATAAGTAACAAGTGTCTACTTTAAAAACATGTTTAATCGTTTTCTAAATCCCTTATCCAGTCATAGGAATGGAGCCATTTATACTTCAAACAATTGTCTAAACTCTGGTTATTTTCCATTCCAGGAGTTTGAAATGAATTGTTTTGGACAGACTAACTATTTCCTTATTTCTGTATCTTCCCCTCCCCTCTCACTGAAGAAGGGTCTCGACCCAAAACGTCACCCATTCCTTCTCTCCAGGGATGCTGCCTGTCCCGCTGAGTTACTCCAGCATTTTGTGTCGATCTTCAGTTTAAACCAGCATCTGCCATTCCTTCCTACACACACCCCATTCGTGTTTCCAAATAAGAAAAACAGGCCACCACAACAGTGAAAAACAATGGAGCAGCTGGCTGACTATCCGACCATGGAGCAGGTAGCACGGGATTACATGGGACCCATGGGGGAGGGGGGGAACATTCCCCGACCTGACCTGATCTTAAACGGCACTCTCATATTTGCCTTCACCACCACCCTCGGCATCACATTCTGGGAAATCACCACCTGTGGAGGTAAAAGCTCCATTAAATGTTGCCCCTGTCATCCTTAAGCTGTGCCCTCAAACCTTTGACATTTCTAATCTGTGAAAAAGGTTCTGACACTCCAACTGGTGCCTCTCACCATTGAGGGGAAGGAGTGGGGGTGAGTATAGGGGGTGAGGGTGGGAGGGTGGAGGGGGGGGGGGGGAGTGGGGGTGAGGGGGAGGGTGGAGAGGGGGGAAAGGGGGGGGGGGGGGTGATGGAGAGGGGGGGGGGATGAAGGAGGGGGGGTGAGGTGGGTTTAAGGGGGTAAATCAAGGAGGGGGGGAGATGGAGAGGGGGGGGAGGGGGGTTTATGGGGTGAATGATAGAGGGGGGGTGAGAGAGGGGGGTGAGGGGGTTGGGGGGTGAGGGGTTTAGGGGGTAAAGGAGGGGGGGGGGGGGGGGGGAGAGAGAGGGGGGGGGTGAAGGAGGGGGGGGGGGAGGGAGGGGGGGGTGGGAGGGGGGGGGGGTGAGAGAGGGGGGGGGGGGGGGGGGGGGTTCAGGGGTTGAGGGGGCGAGTATGAGTGAGTCCCCAGTCCAGGCCGCTACTCACTGTCCATGCCGGGGAAGGGCAGCGGCTGCGCGCCCAGTTGCTGCTCCACCGCCATCTCCAGCTCGAACCTGATATGCTCCACATTGGAGATGAGTTCCTGCATCTTGGCGCCGACCAGCTCCTCTCCGCCCCCGCTCCCGCCCCCGCCTCCGGGACCCCAGACCCCAGACCCCGGGCCTCCACTCGCCGCCTCCCCGCTCCAGGCAACGCCGCCGCCGCGCCGACCCTTCACCCCCACAGCGCCCCCTGCCGCCGCGGAGGCCTCCCCCGCCTCCAGCAACACCTGTCCACAAAGTGGTGGAGCAGACACAAAGAACTACAGATGGACCTTGTGTCTCTCCAAGCGAACCTTCTTACTCCAATGATCCTCAGATGGACCATGTGTCTTCAAGGATCCTCAGATGGACCATGTGTCTTCAAGGATCTGCAGATGGATCTTGTTTCTCCAAGGATCTTCAGATGGACCATGTGTCTTCAAGGATCTGCAGATGGACCATGTGTCTTCAAGGATCCTCAGATGGACCATGACCTTGTTTCTTCAAGGATCCTCAGAGGGACCTTGTCTCCAAGGATCTGCAGATGAAAGTTGTGACTCCAAGTGACTGCAGGTGAACCTTGTGACTCCAAGGATCCTCAGATAGACTGTCTGTCTACAAGGAAATCCTTGTGATTCCAAGGATCTGCAGATGAAAGTTGTGACTCCAAGTAACTGTAGATGAACCTTGTGTGTGTGAGAAACTGCAGATGCTAGAATCTTGAGCAAAACACACAAAGTGCTGGAGTAACTCAGCAAGACAGGCTGCAACTGCAGAAGGAATGGACATTCCTAAAACGTAAAGTTCATCTTAACAGGTGAAGTAGTATATGTGGAGGGAAAAATGCAGACCACCTTTTGGTAGATATAAAGAACTGCAAATCCTGGTTTACAAAAAAAAACACACTGCTGGAGAAGGTCAAAGGGACTCAGAACATTTAAAATAGATTAACTATATTTATTTATTAAAACGCAATGCAGACTACATTGTAAATGCTCAGTAAATGTTTTCTCCATTTATATATGGTAGTGATTTTAACAGACAGAATAGTGCAAGCCATGTTACAGAAGGTATAGAAGATATTGGGAGCAATAATGTATAATTTATGGGAACAACGCTTCAAATCCCTCAGAGGGTTTCAGAGATGTGTTCTGGGAGTTAACTAGTCGTGGAAGAGATGTCCACATGAATGAAAGGGTACTTAAGAACAATTTGTTCCATGTAAGATAACTTTTCTTACATTATTGTATCGGTTGCTGCTGTTCGTTGAGTGTTTACTTATAAAGGATATTTTGTCAGTACTTGTCCTAGTCAACACTAACGTAAAAAGCCCCCTATATGTGGCGACTCTTTGCATATTTGTGAAAGCAAAACAAAGAATTTCACTGTGACGTGTCTCATGTGATATTAAAGTATCATTCAATGGGGTGGTACTGTGGCGCAGCAGTAGAGTTGCTGCCTTACAGCACCAGGGACTCAGGGTTGATCCTGACTACGGGCGCTGTCTGTACGGAGTTTGTACGTTCTCCCCTTGACCACGTGACTTTTCTCCGGGTGCTCCGGTTCCCTCTCTCACTCCAAAGACGTAGAGGTTTGTCGGTTAATTGGCTTGGTAAAATTGTAAATTGTCCCTCGTGTGTGATCGGCAGGGACTCAGTGGGCTGAAGGGCCTATTTCTACTCTGTATCTCTAAACTAAACTAAACTAAATTCATTAATTCAGTCCAATGAGCACCACAGAAGATAATTCCACAACATTGGAAACATAAATTGTAGAATTAGGTGCAGGAGTAGGCCATTGTGCCCTTCGAGCTGCACCGCCATTCAATATGATCATGGCTGATCATCCAACTCAGTATCCTGTACCTGCCTTCTCTCAATACCCCCTAATCCCCTTGGCCACAAGGGCCACATCTAACTCCCTCTTAAATATAGCCAATGAACTGGCCTCAACTACCCTCTGTGGCATAGAGTTCCAGAGCTTCACCACTCTCTGTGTGAAAACTTGGACTTGGATGAACTATATTGTTAGAACACACTCTGTCATTTCTAAAACTTGTTTTTAACACACACCCAGTGCTGTGGCTTTAATATTTACTGTGGAAAATACATTTACAAGTTGTTTTTGTCTTTTTGTAACCCATCCATAGATATTTAGTGGTGAGATATCGATTGCTCGGCGATCGACTCACCGGCCTTGCTGTGACGGACAGGAGGATTGGCCAATCATTGAGACGTACGGCCGCCCCCTTCGGCTGATGATCCAATAGCGGCCGTTGTGGGCGGGACTCCAGTCACACCGGAAGCACATGGGGACAAGGCTAGTCTATGGGGCAAGTTGTAGATGTGGAGGAAGGAACTGCAAGATATGGTTCAATTCCCTCAACGAGTTGTTTTGAACAAGGTACGTCTCTGAGGGGAATTTACGGAGATGGTTTAATATTCTTAAAGAATGTAGGAAGGAACTGCAGGTGATGGTTTATAGAGAGGGTTTTAATACCGTTAAAGAGTTGTTGGGAACAAGGTGTATCTATGGGGCAAGTTGTGGAGATGGTGGAGTTGTTGGGAACAAGGGGCAATTTACTAGAGATGGTTTAATTTCCTTAAAGAATTGCCCTGACCTGGGCACCGGTCAAGACTGCCCAAGACTGGATAGAACTAGTGTGATGGATGGTCAGCATGGCCTCGGTGGGCCGAAAGGCCTGTTTCCATGCCATATCTTTCAATTCTGACTACGGGTGCTGTCTGTACGGGGTTTGTACGTTTGCCGTGTGACAGCGTGGGTTTTCTCCGGGTGCTCCGGTTTCCTACCATGTTCCAAAAGACGTGCAGGATTGTAGGTTAATTTTGTTTCCGTAAATTGTCCCTAGTATGTAGGATAATGCTATATGGAGTGATCGCTGGTCAGCACAGACTCAATGGGCTGAAGGGCCTATTTCCACGCTGTATCTAAACTAAAGTAAGATCACCATTGAACCTCCTGTACTCCAAGGTATAAAGTTTGACGCGTATTGATTTTTCTCCTTACTTGAACCCCAACAGAGATATCCCTTGTGAAGAATCCAAACTGAAACAGGAAGAATTTGCAGACCATGACTTGGCCGAGATGTTTGCAGCTTCGGTACATTCCCCTGCATTGTCACCTTTTTCTGCATTCAGCAAACCGTCTCCAGTTCAGACACTTGAACATTCTTGGCAGGATCAGTCCTGTGGGACTCGTGCCCGCTGAAGGCGCAATGCGCCAAAGAAAGTTGGGACCTCCACACTGCAGATGGACGGGTTTATCCGTCACGGTCAACAGGTCTCAGAGCAGTGGTGACGGAAGTGGCTTGCGGGACCAAGCCCCGGCGAGACGGGACAGTGTCACACGCCTCAGCTGGGAGTGGAGCTAACTCGGAGGAATTTGGAACTCAAGGAAAATTCTACTCTGGCAGGAGGGTGTTCCGCAAAAGCTCTTCCCAGACGGCGGATTGCAGATACGGTGAAGCTGAGGATCAGGATGAAGAAGTTAATCGTCCGACAGTGAGCCGGAAGCAAGGTCGAAGGAACACTACCTACTGGTACTTCCTACAGTGTAAAAAACTCATCAAGGCTGATAAGGTCAAGAATTTTATTCCACGTTTTTCCTGGTTTTACTAAATGTAATGGTGTTACAAGAGAGGGCATTGTTACACTCAATTTGTGGTTCCTGCGTTTCTTCCTGGATCGATCCTGCCTAAGGGTGCAGCCTGTACGGAGTTTGCATGTTCTCCCTGTGACTGAGTGGGTTACCTTCGGGTGCTCCGGTTTTATCCCACATCCCAAAGACGTGCAGGTTTGTAGGTTCGATTCTAATCATGTATTGTCTCCACCGACTGGTTGGCACGCAACAAAAGATTTTTCACTGTGCCTTGGTACACGTGACAGCAAACTGAACTAAACTAAATTAATTGGCCTCTGCGAATTGCCACAAATGTGCAGGCTAAGGTAAGTCCATGGGGCAATTTACAGAGGTAGTTTAATTTCCTTCAAGAGTTGTCCTGAACTAGGCATCGGCACAGACCCGAGACTGGATGGGAAAGTGGGATAACATCGAACCACTGTGAACGGGTGATCAATAGTTGGTGTGGACATGATGGGCCGATGGGCCTGTTTCCCGAAACTAAACTAATCTCTACCAGCTGAGCCGCTGTGTCAATGTACAAAAAAGGCCAACATACTTTAAACATTCATTGTTGTCATGTGTGTGCAGGCCTGTCCGCTTGTTTGCTGAAGCTCTGGGTCTGTACATTATTTGTTTATTCCAACACTTGCTCCCATCATGACACGGTGGCGTAGTGGTAGAGCTGCTGCCTTACAGCACCCGGGTTCGATCCTAACTACGGGGTTTATACGTTTTCCCCGTGGTTTTGCCCGAAATCTTCGGTTTCCGCCCACACTCCAAGGAGATACAGGTCTGTAGGTTATTTAGCTTGGCGGAAATGTAAAAATGGTCCCCAGTCTGTGTAGGGTAGTGTTGATGTGCGGGGATTGCTGGGCGGCACGGACTCGGTGGGCCGAAGGGCCTGTTACTGCGTGTATCTCTAAACTAAACTAAATTGTTATAATCCTCACGATGGTGCCTCATGTTTGCAGTTAGCTGAAGCGTTGGACCTATTTGAGACCCGGATGTTGAAGGAAGAGCGGCTAGGTCCTGAAGAATACAATTACACTGTGCTGATAGGAGGATGTGGAAGAGCAGGTTACCTGAAAAAGGCCTTTAAACTCTACAATGATGTGAGTACCAGATACTGTACTGGGCATCCTCCTCCCACAATCCTTCCTCTGGCTTCACAATTTGTAACTCTTCAATCCCGTCTCGCGCCTTCTGCTTTAATCTCTAACCTGCGTTCCAAACCATCCGTCTATCGTTACCCCCCCCCCCCCCCCCCCACCTGTGTTCACCTAGTACCTGCTGCACTGTCTTGTCTTTCCTCTCTCCCAGCTTTCTTTCCCCCACCGCTGAGTTCCTCCCGCATTTTGTGTTTTGCCGTTTATCATGGTGACTGATTCAACAACTATAGGACTAGTGTTAGCATTTGAAGAAGGGTCCCGACCCAAAACGCACCAACCATGTTCTCCAGAGATGCTCGCTGACCCGTTGGGATTGGAAATGAACTGTTCTTAACACCTGATTAAGAAGGAACTGCAGATGCTGGAAAATCGAAGGTAGACAAAAAATGCTGGAGAAACTCAGCGGGTGAGGCTTCTTATAAACTCGAAATACGAGCAAGCATATGGATATCTACTTTAGGTATCTGAGATTTCATGCTCCTCAAAACACAAACTGCTGAAGTAACTCGGCGAGTCAGGCAGCATCTAGGTGGAGAAATGGACAGACAATGTTTCATGTTGAGATCCTTCTTCAGACTGATAGGGGGGGAGTGGGGAGAAAGCTGAAAAAGAGAGGTGAGACGATGCAGGTGAGGGGAGACACAAGGAACTGCAGGTGCTGGAGTCTTGAGTGAAACACAAGTGCTGGAGGAACATGGATAGGACAGGTTTGGAAGGATATGGACTGAACGCAGGCAGGTGGGCCCAGTGTAGCTGGGACATGTTGGCCAGGGTGGACAAGTTGGGCCGAAGGGCCTGTATCCACACTGTATCACTCTATGACTATATATCCTCAGTCAGCATGTCTGGATAGAATGGAACAGGTGACGTTTTGAGTCGGGTCAATGGATATTTAAAAAAGCGGAGATTGACAGGTTCTTGATTTGTGTAGGTATCGGAGGTTATGGGGAGAAGGCAGGAGAATGGGGCTCAGAGGGAAAGATAAATCAGCCATGGTACACACAAAATGCTGGAGTAATTCAGCGGGTGAGGCAGCATTTTTGGAGAAAAGGAATGGCCGATGTTTCGGGTATCGAGACCTGAAACGTCGCCCATTCCTTCTTTCCAGAGATACTGCCTCACCCGCTGAGTTTCTCCAGCATTTTGTGTCTACCTTCGATTTTACCAGCGTCTGCAGTTCCTTCTTACACGATAACCTACATTCAACTATAATTGAATGGCGGAGTAGACTCAATGGGCCGAATTGCCTAATTCTGTTCCTATGTCGTATGAACATGGGCATGTAAATTTTTTTTAAAGGATTAATATTTCTCTTTGCAGATGAAGAAAAGAGGGCTGGTCCCCTCGGAAGCCACCTATACTGCTCTGTTCAATGCTTGTGCAGAGTCACCATGGAAGGATACAGGCCTTCAGTTTGCGACAAAGCTTCGGGAAGAATTAAGGACCAAGAATATCCAAATGAACCTGATTGCATACCATGCCCTGCTGAAGACACACGCTATCTGCTCCAATCTCAGGGCCTGCTTTGATGTGGTTCGGGTAAGCACCTGCACAAAAATGCCACTTGAAATCTTTAGTTTAATTCATAGTTTAGTTTGGAGATACAGTGCGGAAACAGGCCCTTCGACCCGCCAAGTCCACCCCGACCAGCGATCCCCGCACACTAACACTATCATGACGGGACACACACTAGGGACAATTTACAATTTTACTGAAGCCAATTAACCCACAAACATGTACGTCTTTGGAGTGTGGGAGGAAACCGAAGCACCCAGAGAAAACCCACGCAGGTCACGGGGAGAACGTACAAACTCCGTACAGACAGCGGTAGAGTTGCTGCCTTACAGGTTCGATCCTAACTACTTTACGGAGTTTGTACGTTCTCCATATGACCGCGTGGGTTTTCTCGGGGTGCTCCGGTTTACTAAAGATGTGCAGGTTTGTAGGTTAATTGGATTCTGTAAATAGTTCCTAGTGTGTAGGATTGAAGTAGTTTACGGGTGACCCCTGGTCAGTGTGGACTGGGTGGGCTGAACGACCTGTTTCCACACTGTATCTCTCGAACAAAATGAAAATGATTTTTTTGAAAAACTACTGCTGGGACAAGTTGTAGGTGAGCACGTTAAACTTCATATGGTGTTGCTGCCTTTCTTACCAGAACGGCCTTGTGTGTTTCTATTTCAGGAAATAGTTCTCAGTGGTCATGAGATTAATGTAGAAACATTCAGCACTTTAATGATGGCCAGCATCACGGACACCGACAATGGCTTTAGGTATTCATTACAGGTAAATAGAACATTTTCTTTTCTGTTCCCTCCCATGGTGGAATTTACAGGATAATCTACCAGGTTTAAAAGCCCTGTCCCACGGTACGAGTTGATTCCAAGAGTTCTCCCGAGTTTGCCCTGATTCAAACTCGGAGATTTACGTTAATGGCCACTTGTCGGTACTCGGGGCTCTCGTGGACTTTTTTCATTGTGTTGAAAAATCTTCACGAGTCTTCCATATACCATATAACCATATAACAATTACAGCACGGAAACAGGCCATCTCGACCCTTCTAGTCCGTGCCGAACACATAATCTCCCCTAGTCCCATATACCTGCGCTCAGACCATAACCCTCCATTCCCTTCCCGTCCATATAACTATCCAATTTATTTTTAAATTATAAAAATGAATCTGCCTCCACCACCCTCACTGGAAGCTCATTCCACACAGCTACCACTCTCTGAGTAAAGAAGTTCCCCCCTCATGTTACCCCTAAACTTCAGTCCCTTAATTCTCAAGTCATGTCCCCTTGTTTGAATCTTCCCTACTCTCAGTGGGAAAAGCTTTCCCACGTCAACTCTGTCTATCCCTCTCATCATTTAAAAAACCTCTATCAAGTCCCCCCTTAACCTTCTGCGCTCCAAAGAATAAAGCCCTAACTTTTTCAACCTTTCTCTGTAACTTAGTTGCTGAAACCCAGGCAACATTCTAGTAAATCTCCTCTGTACTCTCTCTATTTTGTTGACATCCTTCCTATAATTAGGCGACCAAAATTGTACACCATACTCCCAGAATTGGCCTCACCAATGCCTTGTACAATTTTAACATTACATCCCAACTTCTATACTCAATGCTATGATTTATAAAGGCCAGCACATCAAAAGCTTTCTTTACCACCCTATCTACATGAGATTCCACTTTCAGGGAACTGCACAGTTATTCCCAGATCCCTCTGTTCACCTACATTCTTCAATTCCCTACCATTTACCATGTACGTCCTATTTTGATTTGTCCTGCCAAGATGTAGCACCTCACACTTATCAGCATTAAACTCCATCTGCCATCTTTCAGCCCACTCTTCCAACTGGCATAAATCTCTCTGTAGAATTTGAAACTCTACTTCATTACCCGCAACCCCACCTATCTTAGTATCATCTGCATACTTACTAATCCAATTTACCACACCATCATCCAGATCATTGATGTACATGACAAACAACAGTGGACCCAACACCCGTGCTTACCTGACATTAGCGAGTCTTCCCGAGTACCTGCCGTTAACGCTAAGAGACGTCCCCGAGCTCCGACGTACCCGCTACGTTCATTCTCCGTGCTTACCACGAGTTTGATTTTTTTTATACTAGGGAGAGCTCTTGGAATGAACTCGTACCGTGGGACAGGGCTTTTAGGTTAGCTTATTCCCAACAACCATCAGGCTCTTGAATACTTGACTACACTTCCCGCAACTAGGAATTATAGACCATCTCTTGTTGCACTAAGGACGTTGGGGTTTTTCTCACTAATATTGGGCTTATTAATTTATTAAATCTCCATATTCTCTAAGTGCATTGTGTTTACAGGCTTGTCATGATGCTGCAAGTAAGAATTTCATTGTCTGTTGTTGGTACATATGACAATTAAATACTCTTGACTTAACTCTTGAAACCGGAGTCACCTGAAACACACTTTAAAGCATATTCTTTAAGCCTGTATAACTACACATAACATTTGCAATGCTCCACAATTCAGCATTTATCTTCCAATGTCTCTCTGAGTGTGTTTTAAGATATTTCCTAAGAAGCTTATTAGCGTCGGCACATTGGCGCAGCGGGTAGAGCCGCTGCCTCAGGGCGCCAGAGTCACGGGTTCGATCCTGACCTCGCATGCCATCAGTGTGGAGTCGGCACGTTCTCCCTGGAACCACATGGGTTTTCTCCAGGTGCTCTGGTTCCCTCCCACAACTGAATGACGTGCAGGTTTGTTATAGGGGCAGCTTAATTGGCCTCTCTAAACTACCCCTAGTCTGTAGGGAGTAGGTGGGGGGGAAAAGGATGATTGAGAGGGGATCTTATAGAAACGTACAAAATTCTTAAGGGGTTGGACAGGCTAGATGCAGGAAGATTGTTCCCGATGTTGGGGAAGTCCAGGACAAGGGGTCACAGCTTAAGGATAAGGGGGAAATCCTTTAGAACCGAGACGAGGAGAACTTTTTTTTCACACAGAGAGTGGTGAATCTCTGGAACTCTCTGCCACAGAGGGTAGTTGAGGCCAGTTCCTTGGCTATATTTAAGAGGGAGTTAGATGTGGCCCTTGTGGCTAAAGGGATCAGAGGGTATGGAGAGAAGGCAGGTACGGGATACTGAGTTGGATGATCAGCCATGATCATATTAAATGGCGGTGCAGGCTCGAAGAAGGCCGAATGGCCTACTCCTGCACCTAATTTCTATGTTTCTATGTTTCTATGTTTCTATGTAGAACGTGTGTGAGGGGCTGATCGATGGGCGGTATAGACTTGGTGGGCTGAAGGGCCTGTTTCCACGCTGTCTCTCTAAACTTAAATCAGTCCTGATCACTCCTCTGACTAACCTGCAGGAACTGACAGCGGGGAATCATGAGCTGAATGATCCAGGCCACCGCTCAGGGTAACAGCACCACCTTGCTGTGCCATTTAATTAAAGTGGGAGTGCTGGAAGTCCGATCTTGCCTCTTTGTCCAATAGAGTCGTATAGCACGGAAACTGGCCCCTCAGCCCCATGTGCCCACGTTGACCATCAACGTTAGTCTCACTTGCCCATGTTTGGCCCATATTCCTCTGAACCTTTCCTATCCCTGTACCTGTCCAAATGCCTTTTAAATGTAGTTATTGTTCCTGTCTCAATCACGGTGGCGCAGCGGTAGAGTTACTGTCTCACAGCGCCAGAGACCTGGGTTCGATCCTGACTATGGGTGCTGTCTGTACGGAGTTTGTACGTTCTCTCTGTAACCTGCGTGGGTTTTCTCCTCGATCTCTGGTTTCCTCCACCACTCCAAAGACGTACAGGTTTGTAGGCTAATTGGCTTGGTAATTTTGTAAATTATCCCTAAGTGGGTGTCGGATAGTGTTAGTGTGCGGGGATCGCTGGTCGGAGCGGATTTGGTGGGCCGAAGGGCCTGTTTCCGCGCTGTATCTCTCAACTAAACTCAACACAAACACAAAGGATCAGTCTGAAGAAGGTTTTCGGCCCGAAACGTCGCCTATTTCCTTCGCTCCATAGATGCTGCTGCACTCGCTGAGTTTCTTCAGCAATTTTGTGTACCTTCGATCTTCCAGCATCTGCAGTTCCTTCTTCAACACAAACCTCCTCTGGCAGCTCATTCCCAATATGATGGAGACATTTTCTGCCTCCTCTTTCTTCTCAGCGAGGTGATGTACTGTCGAGTCTCAGCGGGGTTTATCGAAGTCAGAGTTAATCTCTCTTTTCTGATGTCTTCTAAAGGTCACTCCCTTTTTTATCTCAATGGGTTTCCCGGAAAATGAAAGAGTAACGTCTGCGTCAGATGTGCTATTGTACTAAATGTCACCGCTCGAGCTTCGAGTGGCAATGGGCGGACATTGTGTGGACGTTGCTCTTTTTACCGCGTTCCCAAATTCAAAGAAACCGATATAAAATCCGACAGGAATGGACAGTAAACAATTCTTCAAAAAGGAGAATGCGGCAGATAAACGCAGCGGTGAGCCGAGCAAAGCTGAGATTGTCACACAGCGTGAAGGGAAAGGTGAGCAAGTCTGGTACACCATGGTCCACCGAGGAAACGAATGATGGAGGCAAAGCATTACGATGAATATTCGTTAAAAGATGTAGCTGAACTTGTTGAGGCTCGAAGTAATTGCCCAGTGCAGCGAAAAGCTGCTTGAAGAATCGATCTGAGAGAGAAAGGATTTACTTTCACAAAAACACATCACATCTACAGGACTCACGGAGAGGTTTAAAATCAATGAAATACTTTTTGCAGTACCTGATCGTCAGATTTCCCCCCCCCCCCCCCCAGCACTCGACTCCACAGGACAGTAAATCCTGCTTTGGTGGTTATAACCTGCTGTGGACTCTGCTGGGGCAGAACGTTAGGAGAGCTCTTACCTCTCTTCAAATAGCGTGAAGGACTTGCCGAGTTCCACTTGCGATGGAGAGGGAGTATTGATCCAGTGTCTTGCCTGAAATGTTACTTTCTATTTACTTGCCTCTACCGAAGTCGACTGAGAATATCAAGTACACACACCCACAAAATGTTTTAGACTTTAGAGAGACAGCGTGGAAACAGGCCCTTCGGCACATCGGGTTTGCCACTGACCAGGAACTGCAGATGCTGGAAAATCGAAGGTAGACAAAAAATGCTGGAGAAACTCAGCGGGTGCGGCAGCGTCTATGGAGCGAAGGAAATAGGCAACGTTTCGGGACGAAACCCAAAAGGGTTTCGGCCCGAAACGTTACCTATTTCCTTAGGTCTGAAGAAGGGTTTCTCTAAGAACGGGTTGCCTGAAGTTGCCCATTTCCTTAGGTCTGAAGAAGGGTTTCGGCCCGAAACGTTGCCTATTTCCTTCGCTCCATTGATGCTGCTGCTGCACCCGCTAAGTTTCTCCAGCATTTCTGTCTATCTCCCACTGACCAGCGACCCCCGTATCACCAACGCTATCCTACACACTCGGGACAATTTACGATTTACGGAAGCCAATTGACCGACAGTTGTACGACTTTGGAGAGTGGGCGGAAAGCGGAGAAAACCCACGCGGTCACAGGGGTAACGTGCAAACTCCGCACAGACGACACCCATAGTCAGGATTGAACCCAGGTCGCTGCCGCTGTAAGGCAGCCTCGGACTACCTTTGATCGGTCTTTACTGGACTTTATCTTGCATTAAACGTTATTCCCTTTATCATGTATCTGTACACTGGGGATGGCTCGGTTGTAATCATGTGTTGTCTTTCAGCTGACTGGATAGCATGCAACAAAAGCTTTTCACCTCGGTACACGTGACATTAATCTAAACTCAAACTCAAAACAGAAGGGTCCCGAAAAATCATTTATCCATGGCCTCCAATGATGTTGCCTAACCGCGAAGCTACTCTACACAACATTCCAGCATCTACAGTTCCTTGTGTCTATTTTAAACTCTAGTGTTTCATTGTAATTTTCTCCTCCCGGTATGATCAATGTTGCCATTGTGGTTCTCGCAGGCTCGTCCATCAGAACATACATCTCGATGTTGGACTCGCTTGCCTTTCTTGTGTTCAAGAGAGAGTTAGGTATAGCTCTTGGGACTAACAGAATCAAGGGATATGGGGGGAGAAAGCAGGAACAGGGTACTGATTATGGATGTTGGGCCATGATCATATTGAGTGGCGGTATTGGCTCAAAGGGACGAATGGCCTACTCCTGCACCTATTTTCTTTAATTTTCCTCCCTCCCCCTTTCCACCCTCCCCCTTCCACCCTGCCCCTTCCTCCCTCTCTCCCTCCCCTCTCCTCCTCCCTCCCTCCCCCTCTCCTCTCTCCCTCCCTCTCTCTCCCTCAGATCTGGCCCTCCCCCTCCCTCCCTCCCTCCCTCCCTCCCTCCCTCCCCTCCCTCCCTCCCTCCCCTCCCTCCCTCCCTCCCTCCCTCCTCTCTCCCTCCCTCCCTCTCCCTCCTCCTCCCCCCCCCCCCCCTCCTCCCTCCCTCCCTCCCTCCCTCCCCTCCCTCCCTCCCTCCCTCCCTCAGACAGGGCAGATCTGGCGAGAGATGCTCAGACAGGGCATTCGGCCCGATGCCAAGAGCTACAACCTACTGCTGAGGGCTACCAGGGACTGTGGCATTGGGAACCCTACGGTGGCATCCCATGCACTGTTGGGCGACGAGGGTGGAACGTGGCAACTGAAGCAGCGCAGGAAGGTTCATAAGCTCCGAGGTCCTGTCCAGAAACGCGCAGGACACGGCAAAGATCCCAACACTTTGACCATGGACTCGCTGGAAGCGCAGTTGTTCAGCTTACCCTCCAGCGAGCCCCGGGGGACTGCATTAACCTCACGCAAAGACTCTGGAGTTGAGGATGGGCTCGCCAATGCAACTCCACTAGGACCAACTGAACCACCAAACCTCCCATCTAAACGTAGCCATGGAAAAGAAATGTCACCAGGAGAACAACCTTTAGAACTTGTTCCCAGGAATGAAATCCCCCTCATCGATTCAGGCACCAAGGGGTTCCCTCAAAGTAATCTACCTAATCTACTCCACCTCCAGGTCAACAAGAAGAACCTCGTCTCTCTGGGAACAGCAAGTGCACCTCATGACAGGCTGGCACTGGTCGGATACCTGGATGGTTTTCTAAATCAAATGAAGGAAGATAATGTGGTGCCAGATATTAAAACCTTCACGCTGTTGGCCGACATAGTAGAAGCAAACAGCCTGTCCGAATCTTCCCTGCTCACCCTCATGGAAGAGAGTGGTGTGAAGCCAGACATTTCATTCTTTAACACCATGATTAGGAAAAAAAGCAGGTTGGGAGATCTGGAAGGTGCTAAGGTAAGTGATTATGTCTTTAGCAGTAGATTCGCACATAAAGAACTTCAGGCTGAATCACCCTTTGGCCACGTCCATCCTGACCAATCTGTTTGTTCACTCAGACAATAGACAATAGTACACAAAGGTACACAAAAATGCTGGAGAAACTCAGCGGGTGCAGCAGCATCTATGGAGCAAAGGAAATAGGCAACGTTTCAGGATGAAACCCTTCTTCAAAAAAATCAAAAGTAGACAAAAATGCTGGAGAAACTCAGCAGGTGAGGCAGCATCTATGGAGAGAAGGAAACCCTTCTTCGTCTGAAGAAGGGTTTCGGCCCAAAACGTTGCCCATTTCCTTCGCTCCATAGATGCTGCTGCACCCGCTGAGTTTCTCCAGCATTTTTGTGTACCTTCGATTTTCCAGCATCTGCAATTCCTTCTTAAACACAATAGACAATAGGTGCAGGAGGAGGCCATTCGGCCCTTCGAACCAGCACCACCATTCAATGTGATCATGGCTGATCATCCCCAATCAGTACCCCGTTCCTGCCTTCTCCCCATATCCCCTGACTCTGCTATCTTTAAAATCCCTTTCTAGCTCTCTCTTGAAAGCATCCAGAGACCGGCCTCCCCCACCCTCTGCGGCAGAGAATTCCACAGACTCACAACTCTCTGAAGAAATTCTGTCTGAAGATGGGTCTCGACCCAAAACGTCGCCTATTCCTTCTTCTCCATCAAGCTGCCTCACCCGCTGAGTTTCTCCAGCATTTTTGTCTACTTTTGATTTATTCCAGCAGCTGTAGTTCTTTCTTAAACCTTCTTTACCATTCTTCATTTTTGCCTAAAATCATTCTGGACCATAATTTAAATTGTAGATACATTGTAATCAGAGGAAGTGTCCCAACCCAAAACGTGACCTGTCCATTCCCTCCACAGATGCTGCCTGACCCGCCGAGTAACTCCAGCACTTAGTGTTTTACTCTCACTTAGATTGCCATGCTTACGGTATGGGCTCTTGCCTTGCCGGAGCGGAAAAGACTACAAAAAGTAGTAAACACTGCCCAGTCCATCATCGGCTCTGAACTCCCTACCATCGAGAGGATCTATCGCAGTTGCTGCCTCAAAAAGCTGGCAGCATTATCAAGGACCCACATCATCCTGGCCACACACTCATCTGCCCGCTACCTTCAGGTAGAAGGTACAGGAGCCTGAAGACTGCAATGACCAGGTTCAGGAATAGCTACTTCCCCACAGTCATCCGGCTATTAAACTCAACTCCAACAAAACTGTGAACATTAATAGCCCATTATCTGTTTATTTGCACTTTATCTGTTTAGTTACTCATTTGTGTGTGCGTATATATTTATATAATGGTATATGGACACACTGATCTGTTCTATATTCATGCCTACCATATTCTGTTGTGCTGAAGCAAAGCACGGATTTCATTGTTCTATCTGGGACACATGACAATAAACTCTCCTGAATCTTGACAGAAACTCAACTGAAGCTGTTCAAATTAATTTAATTCTCAACTGTTATAGGAAGCAGACCCCAGGCTGGTCTGAAATGTAATTTAGATTCCTGAAGACAACTTTATTTTACTGGTACATACATTACCAATGGCCTACACTCAGTTTCTGTTCAGTATGTCGCTAAGCAGTAAGCAGTTGTTCCCTTTTTACAGCCCAATGATATGTTTATTCTTCAGGCTTTATTACCTGTTCTGGTTGAGCGAGGCTTATCACCAAACATGTACACTTTCTGCAACCTGGCAATCGCCTGCACAAAGGACAGCGATGGATTGAAGCTCCTCCAAGACATGAAGGTAATCGTTTATTATTCACACTTTATTGTCACGTGCACCTAAGTACAGTGAAATTCTTCTTTGCATACAGTTCAGTGACAATCTCTACTTTAGACTTTGGAGATTTAGATGCACAGTCTTTTAGCCAGAGTAGGGGAATCGAGGACCAGAGGACATAGGTTCAAGGTGAAGGGGAAAAGATTGAATAGGAATTCGAGGGGTATCGTTTGAGGGTGGTGGGTGTGTGGAACAAGCTGCCAGAGGAGGTAGTGGAGGCTGGGGCTATCCCATCGTTTAAGGGACAGTTGGACAGGTACATGGATAGGACGGGTTTGGAGGGTTATGGATCAAGCGCATGCAAGTGGGACTAGCGTAGCTGGGATATTGCTGGCCGGTGTGGGCGAGTTGGGCCAAAGGACCTGTTTCCACACTGTATTACCATATGACTTTCTCTATGACTATATAGCACAGAAACGGGCCCTTTGGCCCACCGAAGATTTAATAGGAACCTGAGGGGTAGCTTATTTACACAAAAGGTGGTGGGTGCCTGGAACGAGCTGCCGGAGGAGGTAGCTGAGGCATGTACTGTGGTTCCTATATCGCCTTCCCGATGGCAGGAGTGAAATGAGTGTGTGGCCGGGGTGGTGCAGCGTCCATTGAGGCTCTCACTTTATTTCAGCTCTCTGGAGTAACCCCCAATGTCAACGTCTACAGCGCCCTGATCAATAACGCAGCCAAGCAGTTGGACTATGTGTATCTTACCAACATCCTGCGCGACATGGCGAAGAATCAAGTGGCACCCAACGAAGTTGTCCTCAAGCAACTGGAGTTTGTCGCCAAGTACCCTCCAAATATTGACAAGGTTTGTGATGAACACTGTAGCATATTTTAAAAAGGCCTGGATAGAGTGGATGTGGAGAGGATGTTTCCACTGGTGGGAGAGTCTAGGACCAAAGGTCATGGCCTCAGAATTTAAGGATGTTCCTTTAGGAAGGAGATGAGGAGGAATTTCTTTAGTCAGAGGGTGGTGAATCTGTGGAACTCATTACCACAGACGGCTGTGGAGGCCAAGTCAGTCGATATTTTTACGTTGGTGTTAAATAGATTCTGGATTAGTACGGGTGTCGGGTTGTGGGGGAAAAGGCAGGAGATGGGGTTAAGAGGGAAAGATAGATCGGCCATGATTGAATGGCAAAGTAGACTTTGGGCCTGATGGACTAATTCTGCTCCGATCACTTATGAAAAGTTATTTTTAAATGTTTGTTTCTAAACCATCTCCTATGCATTCTGTAACCAGGAGATGTGTGGATATTGGCTGAGTTCATTGAATAGTCCTTTGCTCGGAGTCACAGGCAATGTGGCCGTCTCCAGAAATGAACTCTGCGTGCAATTGTGGGCCATAAGCGAGTTCGGTATTCCGACTGCGCGTGACCAGGTCATAGGTCACTCGCCATAAACATTGGTGGTAACAGAGCAGCTGTGTACATACAGGCGGTCCAGTGGCGGTTCGTCAGCGCTTGCAGCGTCGGGGACCCGTGTTTGTTCCTGGCTGCGGATGAGGCTCGGGTCTGTGAGCGCGCTCTCCCGTCTCCCACTCGCATCCTCCCACTCTCTCTCGCTGTTACACCCCGCTCTCCCGCAACCTGGCACCCCCGTTCCTCAGATTAAATATATTTTTTACACATAAATTATGAATAAAGATAAGAATTTATACAGTTTATACAGCCAGCTTTTTCTTTATGGCGAATGACCTTTGACAAATCCCATGATTCCTTGCCTTTTTCGGAATACCGAACTCGCTTATTGTCTGCCCATTGACCTTATGCTGTCAAAAGGTGTCGGAGAGTTTAATGTGCATTTGCTGAAATTACGTTTAGTCGTTTTGCTGCCTTCACTAATTTTTGCAGTGTTCCAGATTTTACAGGTAATTAAGTTGGAAAGGGAATAGTGACAGACTAATAAAACACCCATTCGCAGCAAAATATCTCACAGAGGTACAGGTATACGACTAATGAAGCACTTCTGTTGGGCAATATTGTAGAAAAGGAAAATGCAGCAGATTCCCACAGGGAACCACAACACAAAATTGGCTGCACTGATTCAGCTAAGAATATTTAGCCAGAAGTCAGAAATCCCTTGTCTACTGTAGCAATGATTTAATGTCACTGCAGGTAACAGGTAAATAGGACCTCGCTTTTCATCTCTTCCAATCCACATGGCTTTTACAGGAAAACCCATCGCTTAGACAGGTACATGGATAAGAAAGGTTTAGAGGGAATGTAATAAAAAGGAACTGCAGATGCTGGTTTATTCCAAAGATGGCCACAAAATGCTGGAATAACTTAGCTGATCGGGCAGCATCTCTGGGGAAATGCATGGGTGACATATCGGGTCGAGACCTTTTCTCAGTCGGAGGAAGAGTCACCTATCCATTTTCTCCAGAGATTCTTCCTGACCTACAGAGTTACTCCAGCATTTTGTGGCTATCTAAGGTTTAGAGGGATACGGACCAGATGTGGGCAAATGGGACAAGCTTAGATGGGGCATCTTGGTCGGCATGGATGAGTTGGGCCAAAGGGCCTGTCCTGTGCTCTTTCACCCAACAGGACCCTGTCCTGTGTATTAGAAAACATGGCAGTTACATAAAAGGTAGCAACAGCAAATAATGCAACTGACATCAGATGGAGACTGCACAAGGCATGTTCTTTTTATGAAATATCCCTACTACTTTATTATTATTTGGTCATTATTTGGCAGCCCACCATAGTTATATTAACATTATCATGATTATTGCAATGGATAGTTTTGTCTCAAATTAATGATGCATTATTATCTTTAGAGTGCTAAATGACTTATTGCATTTGGCTCCAGCTGTTTTATAGACTATAACCAACACTTCTTAGAGGAACATATGGGTTAGGAGGTTGTTAGAGTAGTTAATACTGTTTAAATTCACAAGCTTTGATAAAGGACCTGAGTGAATGATTGATTGAATTTACGATTTACAGAAGCCAATTGACCGACAATTATACGACTTTGGAATGAGAAAACCCACGTGGTCACAGGGATAACGTACAAACTCCAATAAAAGTTGATTGATTGATTGATTGATGATGCACTTAACCTGATTTATCTTTTTTTTTCTTCCCAGTATAAGTCGAGAAACATTTATCTTGAAAAAATTGATGGCTTTCGAGGATATTACTATCGCTGGTTAAACTTTATGCCTGGAATGGAAACACCACATCCATGGGAAAAGTACCGACTGAGGAGTAATGTTCGCAAAGAAGAACTAAACCACTCGTAAATACTGCAACTGGAGATGACGGCAGAGGATGATGCATCAGTTATAGAACTTAGTGCAGTATCAATTTGCAGCCTTTCATTTCCGTTGAATTCATCCACCACTGCTGCTTTGTCCCACACGATCCTGGGCAGTGTTATCAAAGTACACAGAGGAATGTCAGCTCTGTCTTCTTCTTCCTGCGTATGGCCTGCACAGCCTAAAGTTGTAGGACAACTTGTTCTATTTGATCGTGCACGCCAGGCTGATTGCATTCGTCGAAACAGGGCGGGGTCCACCTGAAGGTTGCAATCTCCCCCCCCCACAACCCCCAGTTAGCTCTGTGAAAGTCGAATAAATGGACACTTTATTATTGATTGTGTATAGCTTATGTAATTAAAAAAAGATCTTTAAATGGATCAGTGTGATGATTGTGGCTACCTAACATAAATTCCTATCTCTAACGTGCTGGAAAGCTGCAAACCTCCAAATAGAGTGCACACTATTTCATAGAAATAATTACAGCACAAAAGGTGACCATTCAGCCTGATGACTCCATACTAGCTTTATTACCACAAGACACAGGAGCAGAATTAGGCCATTCAGCCCATTGAGTCATGGCTGATTCTGCTCCACCATTCAATCATGGCCGATCTATTTTCCCTTCCAAACCTATTCGCCTGCCTTCTCCCTGCAACCTTTGGCACCCTTCCTAATCACGAAGTGGAATTCCCTGCCACAGAGGGCAGTGGAGGCCAAATCCACTGGATGGATTTAAGAGAGAGTTAGATAGAGCTCTTGGGGCTAGTGGAATCAAGGGATATGGGGAGAAGGCAGGCACGGGTTATTGATTGGGGATGATCAGCCATGATCACAATGAATGGCGGAGCTGGCTCGAAGGGCTGAATGGCTTCCTCCTGCACCTATTTTCTATGTTTCTTAGCTATTCATCTCTGCTTTAAAAATCCAATGGCTTGGCCTCCACAGCTGTCTGTGGCAAATAATTCCAGATTCACCACCCTCTGGCTAAAGAAATTCCTTCTCATCTCCATTCTAAAGATACATCCTTTTACTGTAAGGCTGAGCACTTGGGTTCTAGACTCTCCCATTACTGGAAACATCCTATTCTAGCTCTCCCATTTCCCAACAATCCCCTCCAGCACCATTTTGAATCTGCTTCCATGATACCGTGGCAGTGCATTTTAAACCCTAACCAGTTAGTGTGAAAAAGTAATTTCTTTCAAGTTTTGTACGTGGGACGTATCTTGAGTTTTTTGAAGATGTGACCAAAAAGGTGGATGAGGGCAGAGCTGTAGATGTACATATGGACTTCAGCAAAGCATTTGGCAAGGTTCCGCACAGTAGGCTGCTCTGGAAGGTTAGATTGCATGGGATCCAAGGAGAAATAGCTGAATGGATAGAAAATTGGCTTCATGGAATGAAGCAAAGGGTGATGGTGGAAGGTTTCTTCTCAGACTGGAGTGGAGGCCTGTGACTCGTGTGCCTCAGGGTTTGGTGCTGGGCCCGTTACTGTTTGTAATCTATATCAATAATTTGGATGAGAACATGTATGGCAAGATGAGCAAATTTGCTGATGATATAAAAGTGGGTGGCTTTACAGATAGTGAAGATGGTTGTTTAGGTGTATTACTGTCACGTGTACCGAGGTACAGTGAAAAGCTTTGTGTTGAAAAATTGCAGTAGGATCTTGATCGATAGACCCAAGTGGGCTGATGGCACTTTGGCCATCATCAGTCACATTATTGAGCATAGATCATGCTGCATTCATTCACCAGCGTGGCTTTTGGATGTGAGAGGAGACCAGAGCAAGGGGGGAACTCACATGATCATGGGGAAGAACTTAGCTGAGGAAATGGAAATTGACGTGTTGAATAACAGAAACCAAATTTCAGGGGTAACTGTGCATGCATAACTTACTATCTGACTAGCTGCACCAGAGGAAGCCATTCAGCCCACCCATGCTAGCTCACTGCTGAGAAAAACAAATTGAACTCCAACATCTTCACCATTATTAGATCCGATATTGAGTTAAGGGGAAAGAATGGACTAAAATCATTATTACAAAAGCCACCCTGCTTAGTTTAGAGATACAGCTTGGAAACAGGTCCTTCAGCCCAACCAGTCCACGCCAACTAATAGACTATCGTTCTACTATCCCACCCTCGCATCCAATACACCAGGGGCAATTTACAGAAGCCAATGACCTATAAACCTGCACATCTTTGGAATATGGGAGTAAACCGGAGGAACCCCACCAGATCACAGAAAGAACGTACAATCTCTGCACAGGCAGCCCCTGTAGTCAGGATCGAACCGGGGTCTCTGGCGCTGTGCCACCCTTTTCCTGCTTTATAAGTTCAAGTCCAAAATAATCAAGAATTCTTCTGGATATACCAGACAAAATATACAGTGACCATATTATATATATATAACTAATAACAATGTACAGGTCAGCTTTATTTGGTATAACATTTAACCGGCAATTCCAACACACCTATATCAAGCAAAATCATATAAACATTCCATGTAGATCCCATGAATTATTTAAAAATTGTAATGCCCAAGAAGATTAATATTTTCAGAAGCTCTGTGGGGAAATGAACAGAAACTTTATTTCGCATGTTTAAGAAGGAACTGCAGATGCTGGAAAATCAAAGGTAGACAAAAGTGCTGGAGAAACTCAGCGGGTGCGGCAGCATCTATGGAGCGAAGGAGATAGGCAACGTTTCGGGCCAAATCTTATTTCCTTCGCTCCATAGATGCTGCTGCACCCGCTGAGTTTCTCTAGCACTTTTGTCTAACTTTATTTCACAGTAACCTTCGGTACAGTTCGATAAGCAGTTTCAAAATGAAAATCTAGAGGACAATCAACGACATTTGTTATATAAGATAGTCTGATGTTGATGTAACTGTTATGACAAAACTAATCAGACCAAAGTAACACCAATCAACTATGCAAGGAAAGTTTGCAGGCTAAATCATTTATTGTTTTCCGAACTTAAGTTATACACAAGTCCAACAATTACATTACATCACCACAAACTACTCCACCATCGTGACAGGGTGCTTCAGAATCGGGGGCCTCACTAAACTGTATGTAATGTTGGGTGCGGTGTTGCTTTATATAGTTTACAACGTTCACAAACATTCGTTTTAAAAAAGTTTTAATTCACTCTGTTCCATAAAGAAAGCTGGTTCCATGAAGAAAGAAGTGAGCTACAGCGTTTACAGTCCATCTTACCATGGTCCATATAATTCTCGATTAGAAATAACATTGATTGCAAATAGATTAAAATCTACTTCATCCAAAAAAGAAAATTTATCCAGAGCAACCTCTGCATCCGCAGTGTGTGCATTCAATGATCCTCCCCTGTAAGGAAACAAATATTTTATTAAAAAAAGTATGAATGGTATTCATGGTTAAACTCCTTACATCCCATGCATTTGTTTTGCACCCAGTATCATCTACCCAAAACCCACCTCTATGTAACATACCTTGGCAACATCTTAAGGCAGGGGTCAGTTCCACAAATCTCAAGTTAGGATTATTTCATAGTGTGTTTTGTTTTTGCAGAATGCATAAGAATTCTCATGTTAATTGAAGAAGGGTTTCAACCCGAAACGTTGCCTATTTCCTTCGCTCCATAGATGCTGCCTCACCCGCTGAGTTTCTCCAGCATTTTTGTCCACGCTCATGTTAATAGATATATAACTTGGGAAGACTGGAAAGTTTTACTGTTAAAAGGAACTTTCAGTCATTCTAGCAGGAAAATCAGAACAAATCTTAAAGATATGGTCTCCTTTCATCGATTTACTACGTATAATATGGTGCAACATAACTCTGGTAATTAACCGTTTCAGAACTGGGTGTGGGGTGTGGAAAGTTATGAAGTAGGTATATCCCTTTTCTATTCTGTTCCGTTTCTTCTTTTCCCTTTTTTCTTCTTCTTTTCTCTCTTTTTTTTGTTTGAATTTTTTTTTATATATTCCTTTTTTTTTGCTTTTCATTTCTGGGCTTATCTTTTTTTCTACATCTCTATGGGCTCTTTCTCTCTATCTATCCACAAACTACCAATTGTTAACTTTTGGGGCCGACACATCACTATCATCCTTAATCTCTTCTTCTTTCTTCTTTTCTTGCGGCTATTATTTTTATATTGTTAAATTTATAACAAGAAGTTGTACACGAAATGTATTATATTATATACTATGGTTTATACGACTGTACATTACTTCTAATTTAAATTTTTTTTTTAAAAAAGGAACTTTCAGGGCGGCACGGTGGCACTGAGGTAGAGTTATTGCCTCGCAGCGGCAGTAGGCTCGGTTTCAATCTTGACTACGAGTGCTGTTCGGAGATTGTAAGTTCTCCACCTGACCACGTGGGTTTTCTCCGAGATTCCAAAGATGTTCAGGTTTGTAGGTTAATTGGCTTGGTATAAGTAAAAAATTATCCCTAGTGTGTGTAGGATGGTGCTAGTGTACGGGGATTTGCTGGTCGGTGCGGACTCGGTGGACCGGATGTGCCTGTTTCCGCACCGTATCACTAAACTAAACTAAAGCTGGAAACTCACCACCTCGAGCTTGCTTTTGGGGACTCGGCAGATGCAGTTTGTTCCAAAGTTGGTGTCTCGGGTTTGAATACAACGAAGACAGCACAGATTTTCATAGCCTTGCTTCTTCCACTTAGCAATCAGATTCTTGTCAGCGTATCCCTCCCTTATGCAATAATCATAGAGCTCTAGAATAAAAGGTTAGAATGTTATAATGCCACCATTTATAGTTAGACAAAAGTGCTGGAGAAACTCAGTGGGTGCAGCAGCATCTATGGAGCGACGGAAATAGGCAACGGAATAGGGAATAGGCAACGTTTCGGGCCGAAACCCGAAAGGGTTTTCGGCCCGAAACGTTGCCTATTTCCTTCGCTCCATAGATGCTGCTGCTCCCGCTGAGTTTCTCCAGCACTTTTGTCTACCTTCAATTTTCCAGCATCTGCAGTTCCTTCTTAAACACCATTTATAGAACAGCCATCTTATTGCAATACACAGAGAAACCAAGTCACACGCAGAAAAACTGAAAATAATCACAACTTTGCACTGCCATTTAATTACCCCAAATCACACATCCCAGACACAGTGGGAATAAATGTCAAGTATGTTAGTCTGTTATTCCCTCTTCACAGGGCAGGGCAGTTATGTCCAGTCAAATGCCTCTCCACTTTGCAAGCTGGTCAAAACTTCATCACCTTCCTCACAATTACCAATTAAAAATCATCAAGGGTGAATCGTCCACCAATAATCCACTTACTTTTTTTCATCAAAAAGAACAGAATCGTTGTCACTTTCTTTGAGCCAATATTCATCTTACACTGTAAATCTCTATAAGGTCAGCCCTTACTAACTCTCCATAGGCAAGTAGCCATAGGTAACAGATGCCCACATTCAAGAATCTGTTTATTTAATATAAGCTTCACAAAATCCTAAAAAGTAACTTGCCAGTTTCAGGCAGATATGGTAAAATCATTTAGGCTGGAACATGTCTCGGCAACAGTGGGAGTGTGATGGATACGAGACTAGTCAGCAAATAAATTACAGGACTGCTCTTCTGCAAAAGGCCAAATTGCCAAATTAATATTTTTATTATAAAGTATATTACGATGTTTCTGTGCGGGAATAAATTAGAACACAGTAAAAATTAACTTTCTTTCCAACAATTTAACCATCTCTAACATTATGAAGAATGTATGACACAGATTCTATAGAACAATTTCGCTTTTAGAGACAGAAAGTATTTATTGTTTAACAAGCAGACCTCCAGTGGTTTGTACATTTGATAGGAATTTATGGACACAGGTATAATTAGAAAACAAGTAAGCTGTGAAAAATGTAATATATTTAATATTCGTACCTCTACTTATCGCCTTTCTCTTGTAGAATAGGTCAAATATGTATCGTGTGCGTTGATGGTGGAGTCTGAAGATGGGCCACAATGATTCCACCTTCCTCTTTCCTTCATGGGGCTCAGTCTCAGCTGCAAGAAATGTCAAGTTAGTTCAGCGGAAATTTAAGTTCCAAGATTAAACATTTCTTTGTTTCAACAAATAGTTCTCAAAGGTAGTTGTAATGCACAAGATATCGACATGAATATAGAGTCTGTAGCTTTTTTCGGGTATGCACCAGTGTCCTCAGCTGAGGTTAGAAAGAAGTTTTTCACAAGCAAAGCATATTCTCTGACAGACGACATAGTTTAACACCAGATAATTTGAAAAAAAAGGGCTAATAATTATGTGTAAACTGGCAACTTTGGTCATTTAATGGAGTATACCTTTATATTATCATTTTTAACCATATTTTGGTGGCGGATTGCCTTTTTTGTCAATAAATGCCTTTTCCGGGCCTTTTTTGTAATTTTATTATGCATTTTTGCCTGCCTATTTCAGGGTTTATTAGTGCCTATAATCCTGGCTCTAGTCAGTACATATAATAATTAAACACACTAGAGATTGCAGATGCTGGAATCTTGAGCAAGAAAAAAAACAAAGTGCTGGAGGATCACAGTGATTCAGGCAGCATCAGGAAAATGTGGCTGTAACATTTTAGTTCAGAACCGTTCTTTCATACTGATTGTAAGGGGAGGGGGGTGGAAAGAAACCTGGAAGGGAGGATAAAGCCTGGTAGTAATAGGTTGAAAGCAAGAAAGCAGCAGGAATTCCAGAGGGGCTGCTGTGAGAGAGGGTCACTCAGAACTTTATTTATCAGGTCACGGACATGTCATTAGATCAAATAGGAAACATTCAGTCTGTTTCTTTTCCCTTTGACCAGTTGAGTGCTTCCACCATTATCTATTAGGTTTAGATTTATCATTGTCACGTGTAGCAAGGTTCAGTGAAAAGTTTTGTATAGTTTGCTATCCAAACAGATCATTTAATACTGGGTGTAAATACATAGAAACATAGAAAATAGGTGCAGGAGTAGGCTATTCGGCCCTTCGAGCCTGCACCGCCATTCGATATGATCATGGCTGATCATCCAACTCAGTATCCCATCCCTGCCTTCTCTCCATACTCCCTGATCCCTTTAGCCACAAGGGCCACATCTAACTCCCTCTTAAATATAGCCAATGAACTGGCCTCAACTACCTTCTGTGGCAGAGAATTTTTTTGTAAAAAATAATTTTCTCATCTCAGTCCTAAAAGACTTCCCTCTTATCCTTAAACTGTGACCCCTAGTTCTGGACTTCCCCAACATCGGGAATAATCTTCCTGCATCTAGCCTGTCGAACCCCTTAAGAATTTTGTAAGTTTCTATAAAATCCCCCTCAATCTTCTAAATTCTAGCGTGTACAAGCCGAGTCTATCCAGTCTTTCTTCATATCTTAAGTTTCTTCATGTTTTAAGTTTCATGTGCGATGCTCCGGTATTCCCTGGGAAACGTCTTCTCATTTTGCACTGTACAACTGTTGCTTTGCAAGATGACAATAAAGGTAGATTTGATTTGATTTGATATGAAAGTCCTGACATCTCAGGAATCAGTCTGGTGAACTTTCTCTGTACTCCCTCTATGGCAAGAATGTCTTTCCTCAGATTAGGAGACCAAAACTGTACGCAATACTCCAGGTGTGATCTCACCAAGACCCTGTACAACTGCAGTAGAACTTCCCTGCTCTTATACTCAAATCCTTTTGCTATGAATGCTAACATACCATTTGCTTTCTTCACTGCCTGCTGCACCTGCATGCCTACTTTCAATGACTGGTGTACCATGATACCCAGGTCTCGTTGCATCTCCCCTTTTCCTAATCGGCCACCATTCAGATAATAGTCTACTTTCCTGTTTTTGCCACCAAAGTGGATAACCTCACATTTATCCACATTACACTGCATCTGCCATGCATTTGCCCACTCACCCAACCTATCCAAGTCACCTTGCAGCCTCCTAGCATCCTCCTCACAGCTAACACTGCCCCCCAGCTTTGTGTCATCTGCAAACTTGGAGATGTTGCATTCAATTCCCTCATCCAGATCATTAATATATATTGTAAATAGCTGGGGTCCCAGCACTGATCCTTGCGGTACCCCACTAGTCACTGCCTGCCATTCTGAAAAGGACCCGTTTACTCCTACTCTTTGCTTCCTGTCTGCCAGCCAGTTCTCTATCCACATCAATACTGAACCTCCAATACCGTGTGCTTTAAGTTTGTATACTAATCTCTTATGTGGGACTTTGTCGAAAGCCTTCTGAAAGTCCAGATATAACACATCCACTGGTTCTCCCTTATCCACTCTACTAGTTACATCCTCGAAATACAACAAGAATACAAATACAAACATGTTAAAGTGCAGAGCAAACGGGGAGATTCAGAGTGTAGAATATGGTTCTTAACATTGTAGCGCACCAGCTCCAGAGACAAAATCCTTTGTCAGTTCTGTTTCAGTTTAGTTTAGTGTACTGAGGTACAGTGTAAAGCTTTGGTTGTGTGCTATCCAGTCAGCAGAAAACAATCATGATTACAATCAAGCCATTTGCAGTCTATAGATACACGAGAAGGGAATAACATTTAGTGCAAGGTAAAGCCACCAAAGTCCGGTCAAGGATAGTCCGAGGGTCACCAAAAGGTTAGATTGTAGTTCAGCACTGCTCGCCTGAATTTGGTGGTGTGCGTTTCTCCACAATGGGGTGGAGGTGAATTGGAGAATACCCTAGTTTATGGAAGGACTGAAGCCCGAGAAAGCTTGAAGGGAGGGGATGGAGGGACAAAGCCAAATCGTTCAGTGTTACCCGACTCCAAGGCCAACTTGCTGGATGTTATTTTCCATGGAAGACTCAATAGTCTAGCGTTTCCATAGCACGTGGGGTTGGTGTGGGCAGGTGAGGGTGGGGATGGGGATGGTGAGGGCGGGGGGTGTTGAGGGTGGGGATGGGGGTGAAGATGGCGAGGGTGAGGGTGAAGATGGGGTTGGTGGGTGATGAGGGGGTGGGATGGTGAGGGTGGGGGTGGTGGGGTTGGTGAGGGCGAGGGTGGGGATGGTGAGGGTGAGGGTGGGGGGGTGGGGATGGTGAGGGTGGGGGTGGGGGTGAGGGTGGGGGGGTGGGGGTGAAGGTGGGGTTGGTGAGGGGGTGAGGGTGGGGGGGTGGGGTTGGGGATGGTGAGGGTGATGGGGAGGGTGAGGATGGGGTTGGTGAGGGTGGGGGTGGGGTTGGTGAGGGCGAGGATGAGGTGGGGGTGAGGGTGGGGTTTGTGGGGGTGGGGTGGGGTGAGCATGAGGGTGGTGAGGGGGGTGAAGGGTGAAGGTGGGGATGGTGAGGGTGGGGGTGGGGATGGGGGTGAAGGTGGGGTTGGTGAGGGTGAGGGTGGGGGATGGTGAGGGTGGTGGATGGATGAGGGTGAGGGGGGAGGATGGGGTTGGTGAGGGTGAGGGTTGGTGAGGGTGGATGGTGAGGATGGGGTGAGGGTGAGGGTGAGGGTGGGGGTGAGGGGTGGGGGTGAGGGTGGGGGTGGGGGTGAGGGTGGGGGTGGGGGGAGGGTGAGGGTGATGGGGAGGTGGGGTTGGTGAGGGTGGGGATGGTGTTGGTGAGGGTGGGGTTGGTGAGGGTGAGGGTGGGGAGGGTGAGGGTGGGGGTGGGGTTGGTGAGGGTGAGGGTGGGGTTGGTGAGGGTGAGGATGGGGTTGGTGAGGGTGAGGATGGGGTTGGTGAGGGTGGGGGTGGGGTTGGTGAGGGTGGGGGTGAGGGTGGGGATGGTGAGGGTGAGGGTGGGGAGGGTGAGGGTGAGGGTGGGGATGGTGAGGGTGAGGCTGACGCTGGAGACTGAGGGTCCCCACCCGCCTCCACAGACGCTGCCGGGCCCGCAGTTCCAGCAGCATCTTCTGCCCGGACCCACTTGTAATGGCGGCCACCTCATCGCCGAGCCGCGCCTCTCCCTCTCTCCCCCTCCGCTGTCTCCCACTCACCCTCCCTCATCTTCTGGTCCAGCTCGTCCAGGGTGGGCTCGATCAGCTCCCAGCCGTCGGGCGGCGGTTTGCGGCTCCGTTTCACCTTCGGCATCGCTGCGGCTTCTTCTCCCTCTCCCTCTCCCTCTCAGGCCCAGCGTCGCGCAGATCACACGTCACCGGCCTGCAGAGGGCAGCTGCAACAAGAATGCACAACACACCGGAACAACACGGGTTATAACATATAAGTTAAGGTAAGTAACCAGGAGATGCAAATTCTGGCGTGTGCCAAAGATAATACAGCCCTTTTGACCCACACTTGTCCCATATGTCACAATAAACTGGAAGAATAAAGGCTATAATATATAATATCATGCAAATAACCAGGAGATGCAGATGCTGGTGTATGCCAAAGACACACAAAGTGTCATAGAGTCATACAGCGTGGAAACAGGTCCTTCAGCCCAACTTGCCCACACTGACCAACATGTCCCATCAACAATGTACAATAAACTGGAAGAATAAAGTTTATAACATATAATATAATTAATGTAATATAATAACAAGGAGATTCAGATGCTGGTGTATACCAAAGATGCACACATCATTTCATAGAGTGATAAAGCAAGGAAACAGACCCTTTGACCCAACTTGCCCACACCAACCAACATGTCCCATCTAGACTAGTCCCTCCACCCAGATTTGGCCCATATCGCTCTAAACCTGTCCTATCCATGCACCTGTCCAACTGTTTCTTAAATGTGCTTAAAACTTTGTTTTTTAATGTTAAAAAGTCACAGCAGCGTGTTCATATGCCCACCATTCTTTGTGTAAAAAAAATCTTGAAAAAAGACAGTTGCCCCTGAGGTTCCTATTAATTTTTTCTCCCTTCACCTTGAACCTATGTCCTCTCGTTCTTGATTCTCTTACTCTGGGCAAAAGACTGTGCACATTTACCTTATCTATTCCTCTCATGATCTTATACAGCTCTATAAGATCACCCCTTATCCTCCTGTGTTCCAAGAAATAAAGTCCTATTCTGCTCAACCTCTCCCCATAGCTCAGGCTCTCAAGTCCTGGCAACATCCTTGTAAATCTTCTCTGCACCCTTTCCAGCTTGACAACATCTTTCCTGTAACAGGGTAACCAAAACGGAACATGATACTCTAAATGTGGCCTCACCAATGTCTTGTACAACTTTAACATGACCTCCCAACTTCTACACTCAATACCTTGACCAATCAAGGCAAATGTGCCGAAAACCTTCTTGACCACCCTATCTACCCATGACGCAACTCTCGAGGAACTCCGAGACCCTTCTGCTCTACAACACTCCCCAGAGCCATGCCATTCACTGCCTAGGTCCTGCACTAGTTTGACCTCCCAAAATGCGACACCTCGCACATCTCTATATTAAACTCCATTAATCATTCCTCTGTCCACCTGCCCAACCATTCAGGATCCTGCTGCAATTTCGAACAACCATCTTTGCTATCGACCACACCACCCACTTTAGTCACATCAGCAAATTGCTGGAGTAACTCACCGGGTCAGGCAGCATCTCTGGAGGCGAGAAAAGATCAGGACCAATCAGGGCCAGGTAGGTTAATTGTTGGCTAGGAGTGGTCTTTTTTCGTGTCCTGCTCTTCACTTCTCTCCCCACCCCTACTTTCAGTCTGAAGGGTCCCAACCCAAAACGTCACCAATCCTTTTTCTCCAGAGATGTTGCCTGACCCACTGAGTTACTCCGCACTTTGTGTCTATCTTTAGTAAAAAAAACATCATCTGCAGGTCTTTGTTTCTAGATAACCTCTTCTGCACCCTCTGCAGATTAGTGTTTAAGTGAGAAAGTTTCCAGAGTATTTGCTTGTCATATGTACCAACAATGGAACAGTGAAATTCTTCCTTACTAATTGAGACATAGCTTTAAAATTATGATTTCACACAGCATCGTGGTCAGCAACAAGGTGTGATACATTTTTAGAACCAATGTTTGGGTATAAGAATATTTGCAAATCCCTATTCATGCCATTGAATTTTGATAGCCAAAGAAAATAAATTATCTGATGTGGTACTTTGTTCTGTCAGCAGATGGTAGCATTGCCACAGCAATATGCAGCAATTTTGTACATTCCAGACAACATGTCAAGGCCATATACCAAGTCAAAAATAACAAGGCCTCAAGAGAAATCCATCCAGGGACCAAAGCAATCCTTCCAGGTTAGACATAGGTTTACGTGCACCTCCTCTAATCTCATCTACTGCATCAGGTGTTTCCACTGTGGCATCCTATACATTCTGTACAGACTCTGCTTCGCCCAATACTTGTGCTCAGTCCACCAAGGCCTGCTGTTTCTCCCTGTTGATAACCATTTTAACTTCCAGACTGGCCTTTCTGTCTTGGGCCTCCGATCCCCCATTGCCAGAGAGAAGCCGCACGCAAACTGCAGGTACAAACTCCTCATATTCTGCTTGGGTAGCTTACACACCAATAGTATGAACATTGAATTCTCCAATTTTAGGTGACCTCTAACACTACCTCTCCCCCTTCTCCCTCACACACACCCACCTTTCCCCACCACCCCTTGGGCCTCACCTGGATTCATACCTGTTTCTCCCGTCCCCCTCTCACTCCACCTACATTCCTTCTCTGGCTTCGAGAATTCGCAGCCCTTCAATCCTTTTGTCTCACACCATCTGTTTTCTTATCTCTGGCCTTTGTCCAACCATCTATTCAGTTCCGTTTGCTTTATTGTCGTGTGTACCGAGGTACAGTGAAAAGCTTTTTGTTGCGTGGTATCCAGTCAGCAGAAAGACAATACATGATTACAATCGAGCCATTTACAGATGCATAATAAGGGAATGACGTTTAGTGCAAGGTCTGAACAAGGATAGTCTGAGGGTCACCAATGATAGTAGTTCAGGACTGCTCTCTAGTTGTTGGTAGGATAGTTCAGTTGCCCCATAACAGCTGTGAAGGTACTGTCCCTGAATCTGGAAGTGTGCGTTTTCACACTTCTATACCTTTTGTCCAATGGGAGAGGGGAGAAGAGTGAGTGACCGGGGTGCGACTCATCCTTGATTATGCTGGTGGCCTTGCTGAGGCAGTGTGAAGTGTGAATGGAGTCAGTGGAAGGGAGGTTGGTTTGTGCGATGGTCTGGGCTGCGTCCACAATTCGCTGCAATTTCTTGCAGTCTTGGATGGAGCTGTTCCCAAACCAAGCTGTGATGCATCCTGATAAAATGCTTCTATGGTGCATCTGTAGAAGTTGGTGAGAGCTTTAGGGGACATGCCAAACTTCCTAAGCCTTCTAAGAAAGTAGAAGCGTTGGTGTGCTTTCTTAACTTTGTTTGAGTCTGAAACAAGGACCCCCCCCCCCCCCCCTAAAACATTGTCCATTTCCCTCCCCAGATACTGCTTGACCTGCTGAGTTACTCCAGCACTTTGTTTTTTGCACTTGATGTTCTGCAGAAAATAAAGATCAGAAATTCATAAACCAAATATCTTTTATCAGTCTGAGACAAACAGCATGCAACAACAGTGTTAACATCAAGGCTCCAGTTTGGAGTAATCTTTTGAAGGGAAATTTGCCAGATTCTTTAGTAATCTCCCTTTCAAAAAGAATCCAACATTTCTTGTTTTTTTTAACTGAAACATCAAACGCCTATTTTCTCGGAATTGCCGTCACTAAGTAAACGCCATCTTAATTTTAAATAACAATTAAACAAATCACTTAATGACATGATGTAGAGTGGTGGCTTGTCTGTTTGTTCTCAAGGTTGTCTCATGGGAATACCCAGTCACAGGTTCAGCATTGAAAGACAATGGGAGGGAACGACACAACATATTGATGAGCGAGTCATCTCAGACTCCATTGAGGAACAGACTATAACCACAATGCAGTAATCAGCACACAAAATGTGTAGGAAAGAACAGCAGATACTGGTTTAATTTGTGGTAATTAGCACGACTGTGGGACCTGCATTCCGACATGACATGATGGTACTAAGAACAGAATATAAAACCTACACTGAAATAAAACTAATTATGCATTTTAAGTTAAGAAAGACAGGCTCGTTAGCTGCAAACTATTAGTTTAGTTTAGTTTAGTTTAGAGATACAGTGTGGAAATGAGTCCGTGCTGACCAGTGATCCCCGTACACTAACGCTATCCTACACACTAGGGACAATTTACAATCTTTACCAAAGCCAATTAACTCACAAACGTGCACGTGTTTGGAATGTGGAAAGAAACAGGAGCACCCAGGGAAAGCCCGCGCGGTCACAGGGAGAACGCACAAACTACGTTTTCTTCTAAAACTGCTGCTATGATCTAAGTAATTGTCACGAGAATTTGTTTATCTTAGTGTGGTCGATGTATAAATGGGGAGTCTTGTTAAGGCCGAGGGGCACTTTTTTTACATAAAGGGTGGTAGGTATGTGGAATGAGGCAGGTACCATCACAATGTTTAAAAAACATTTGGACAGGTACATTTGGACTAAGATAGGTTTAGAGGGATTTGGACCAAACACAGGGAGGTGATGTAAATGGAGCATGTTGGTCAGGTTGGGCAAGTTGCGCAGGAGGGCCTGTTGTTTCCATGTTGTTTAACTCTATGTTTCACTAAGAAAGGCATGAGACTCGTTCCACTCGCGACACTTGTGTATTGCCTAGATGAGGTGTACTATACGATTTTACCGTGTTGTATGCAAAACAAAGCATTTCACTGTACTTAGTTACATGTGACAACAAAGTATAATTGAATCCTTGAATCGTTGAATCATTCTTCAGTCTTCAGAAGGGTCTCGACCCGAAACATGACCCATTCCTCTCCAGAGAAGCTGACTGTCCCGCTGAGTTACTCCAGCATTTTGTGTCTACTTTCGTTGAATCATTGAACTGTTCTTTCTCATTCATTGATCGAAATCCTCAAAATACTCTTGCATCATCACAACAAACCAAAGAAAATGCTGGAACTTTGAATAGCAAGACATGGCACTTGTCGAAAATGCCAAAACAAAATGAAACGCTGTAAACATCCTGCAGATCAGGCAGCATCTGTGGAGGGAGAAAAACCAAATGCAGGTGGATGACTTGACTTTAGAAATGAAACAGAAAATGTTAGAAATACTCAGTAGGTTAGGCAGCATCTGTGGAAAGAAAAGCTGAATAAATGATTCAACTTAAAGAACCTTCATCAGTAAAATAAAAAAATTAATGAGCGAGAGAAACTCAGTGCAGCATCTGCGGAGGGAATGGGCAGGTGATGTTACGGGTTGGGACCCTTCTCTCGGTCTGAAAAGGGGTCCTGACTCGAAATGTCAACTGCAATTTCTTATCAAAGAACAAATGTAGTTGGTCAAAAGCTATTTGTACTGGCAATGGTACAATGAAATTCTTACTTTCTGCAGCTTTTCCAGCCCATAGAATAGAATAGAATAGAATCTTTATTTGCCACGCAACCAGGGTTGGTGGTATTTGGGTTCGGTACATGATGGTACACTGCTTTAGTTACATACCACTAATAACACAGATCACCGTAATAAAGTGCATCCATACCACATCACAAATCTCACCAACAATACATAGTGCAAAAGAACAAACAAAGACCATAGACAAGACACTGTATACATCAAAAGTCATATTATTGTCTGATTATTGGACGGAATTAAGAGTTCTTATTACATCAATGTAATAGCACACAAATAAATATCTAATAATCAACAGTACAATAAATAAATAATGAATAATACTAGGTAACCAGACCATAATAGTGCAAAACTGAAGTAAGTTGTGCAAGCAAAACAAAATCCGTAATAGATCATAGTTGCTGAGATAGGGTTGTGGTTAGGGTTGTGCAGTGTGGTTCAAGAGACTGATGGTTGCTGGAAAGAAACTATTCTTGAGCCTGGAGGTCACAGTTCTTGCACTCCTGTACTCTCATCCCGTTGGTAGCAGCAAGATGAGAGCGTGGCCAAGATGCAGTGTGCCTTTGATGACGTTAGATGACTTTTTGAGCAGTGCTTCCTGTAGATCCTTTCAATGGCGGGAAAATTAATATTAATACCCATGACAGACCGGGCAATGTCCATTGCTTTCTGCAGCCTCCTTTTTTGGGGGCGTTCAGGGGTGTTGGGGAAGTATACTCCATATATTGCTTAGTATTTATTTCTCACACATTAATAAAACAAATTACCCGCTCTATATAACTTTGATTTTTTTTGGAGTTGCTGTGAATAATGTAACTGCTCCATTTCATACATTACAACAGTGACTACAATTGAAGCTCCTTGGCTCTAAAGAACTATTGCCCCATGTGTGTAGGACAGGAACAGTGTACAGATCGGTGGGCGGCGTGGACTCGGTGGGCCAAAGGGCCTGTTTCCACAAGGAGAACTAAAAATAAGAACAAAGGCATTACAGCACCGCAGTTGGCTATTCAGCCCATCAGTCCATGTTGTGCTATCAACAGCAGCAGAGGTAATTTCAAAGGATTCAATAGGCTGCATGAACGGCATGGAGTAGAATCTTGGCAGCAACCATCTAATTGGCACACACAGTGACACTTAAAAATATTAGAACACAACTAACAGATGGCATGAACATTATCAGCAATAATACCAAATGCATCTTATACATCAAACATAACTTTGAAATTTGTAAGATGATATCCCAATGAAAATCTAAATATTAGAACAATAACACACAGTCCAGAAGTCATTTTTCAATTACTTGTTTAAAATTCAAAGCTATGTCTTCCAAACTAATATTTAATCTTTTTTTTAGTTTACACAACAGGAATCAGTTCTTTTCATGCAGTTTTTTTATATGCGTTATTAAATCCAGGGTTAACATAATGTTGAGTATTTTAAAAGCTTCAAAGAAAATTCCCTACCATGTAAAAAAAAATTGCTTAGATCTGCAATGCCTTATCATTTTGTAACAATTTTACTTTGAAATTAAAACATTTTATTTAAATGATATCTCAGTATGTATTGTAATCACAAATCACATTTATTTAATGTTGTAAGTTTTTAAAAAGGAATGCCAAATTCATAGAAACCCATACTAAATAGAAACTCTAATACTTTAATTCTACCTTTTCGAGTTGATCTTTTAAATGGTTAACTACAGATATCTGGAAAATCAAGTTTGTGACCTGAAATATTAATCATGATTCTGTTGCATGACCTGCTGAGTTTTTCCACCATTTATGTTTCTATTTTAGTTTGGAGCACTTGAATTTATTTTGTAAAATAACCTATAGGGTTTTTTTTTAAGAAAATCGTCACATATTTAAGTTGTTTCTCTCTTTCTACATTGCAATATTCCATTTAGTGGAGCATTGAAATGAAATGATGTAGATTTAAACAAATTAAAGCCTGTAGGTTATACATATGTGAAGTTCTTTGATGATGTTTTAGTGTTCCTCAGACAAGGTAGTTCCTAGGTAATTATTGCAAAAATTGGGGTGTCTGAAAAGGAAAAGCTTACTTGGTTCTTGGTTTCAGCTGACAGTGTGGTGTGAAGAAAATAACCTGCTCCTCAACACCTTAAAGACAAAGGAAGTAATAATAGACTTCAGGAAGAACAAAACGGACATGGTACCATTGACTATCAGAGGGGACTGTGTAGAGAGGGTGGCGGATTTCCGCTTCCTGGGAATCCATATTGAGGAGGACCTGACGTGGAGCGTGAACACCACTGCGCTGCTGAAAAAGGTCCAGCAGAGACTGCACTTCCTGAGGGTGCTCAGGAAGAACAACATCACTCAGAGACTGCTGCTGTCCTTTTATTGGTGCTCCATTGAGAGCATACTAACATACTGTGTATGCGTGTGGTACACCAGCTGCACAGCGGCTCAGAGGAAAGCGCTCCAGAGGGCCATTGACAACGCCCAGAGGATTGTCGGCTGCCCTCTCCTTACCTTGGAGGACTTACACAGTTCCCGCTGCACCAAAAAAACCCAGAATATCATAAAGGACATTTCCCACCCCGGACACTCCCTGTTTGAACTGTTGCCGTCAGGCAGACGGTACAGATCTACAAGGACAAGGACGAACAGACTAAAAAACAGTTTTTATCCCACTGCTATAAAAGCACTAAATGTAGCCGCCAAGGAACGCAGGGGCGATACAGACTAAGGGACTGTGGTAACTGTGAAATCGACAGAAGGATGGAGGGTTGGGTGTGTATGCGTGCTTTGTTCGTGATATTTATTTAGTTGTTTATCTTTAATATTTTACCTTGTATGTATCGTTAGCTTTTAGAAATGTTTGAATGCTGCACTGACTGGCTGACATTTTAAATTTTGTTGTACATGGTTCATGTTACAATGACAATAAAGAAACTATTCTATTCTATTCTATTGGTCCTCCAAAATATTCCAAATGGAATTTAAACTGAAATTATATAGCTCTTAGCTAAGATCACATCCTCCATCACAATCCCTTGGCACATAAATCCACGTTTGGTACAATCAGGTTTACTGTACATAGAACATCATATGTTAGATTGACCGAATGGCCTTCTTTCTTTGAATAGTCTTCATTTCAATGAACTGCTCAATAAAAAAATCTTGGAAGAAAAGTACTATTTCAACACACACAAACACATGGGAGAATGTTTCAAAAAGAAAGTCATCTAAAGTGAATCGCAGGGCAATAACTGCAATTCCCTGCGATTCACTTTTTGTTACTTACTTTTCGCAAAATCATTTTCCCATGTGTGTGTTGAAAAAGTACTTTTCTTTCAAGATTTGCTTTTATTCATGTTTTGAGCAGATTGATACAAGAAAACCAGGGTTTTGATTACAATAGACAATAGGTGCAGGAGTATGGCCATTCGGCCCTTCGAGCTAGCACCGCCATTCAATGTGACCATGGCTGATCATCCCCAGGTATTCCAGATTACCCTGGAATATCATCTTTAGAGGGATTAAAGCGATTTGTTTCTATAACCAGTCTTTACTAAACCTTCACTGGTGTGGCCTTTATGGCTGATGTTCATTCTCCACTGAAGAGTTCAACACCTGGAATCTTGCCTAACCATTGACCTATCCTGATTTTTCTGAGGTATAAATTAATAAATTTTCAAATGAGGCTGTTGTTAAATGGTCCAGCTATCACATAGACACAGGAAGCATGATATAACTAGAACCATGTAAACCGTCTCAACAGTTTAATGTCATTTTAAGCCGCAACCTCTTTTGAGACTTTGTAAAGCTAAAATGACTTGAAGCAGCGTGGTCCATTGCATTAGATTGGCTTCTTATGGCAAGATGCTTCTACATAACCAACTATAGGGCTGGCATGGGGTTCTACAAGAGCTAGCTTGTACACAGTGCCTGTCATAAAATGCCATTAATACATGGCGATCCACTTCTGAGTAGCCAGCTGGGGTATAATGCTACTGAACACGTTTTGCACATGTCAGTTTAGATTACAAATGGTGGAGATTGTAAACTTGCCATAGACTCTTTCATTTAAATTTATGAATGTGTAAGTAAAAAAACCTACTGAAGTGAGGACTGCAATACAACCTGACTTTACACTACTTGTGTCCGAGAGAGGCGAATAGAACTTATTGATCTTCCGTAAATCTGATCAGCATGAGGCAAGCAGGTTATTAGAGTCAATTTTGGCTTGTAAAGCTTTTGGCTTTGCTGACTATATCAAAGGCCCTTGTGAGATCAACAAAGACACAGGAAACACAAAGTTTTGTTCTCAAAACCTTTTATGAATGTCTTACAGGAAAGACCCTGGTGGTAACACTGTCATCTTTGAATCCACACTGCCTATCAGTGTGGATTCAGAATTTTTCAGCATATGCTCATTGAAATAACAAAATAATCCTAGCAAGTATCTTCTCTGCAAAGACAGGTAGAGGAGTCTTGCACACATACCTATTGTTCTTGTGTTTAAATAAATGGCTAATGAGTCTTTTAATTTTGAGGAATTCACCATTTTTTGTCACATCAACCAGTAAAGCACAGAAATGTTGCTTGCTTGTGCCTGTAAAACTTTATCTATCTCACCAGATATAGCATCTAACCCTGATACTTTACTCCTGATAGGTGTGAACATTTCGTTGTTCACTACAGCAAGGTATACTGGATTAAATCAAGAATCACTTGATCTATCGCCTCATGTTTTCACTGCAATCAGCAGCGTCTTAGCATAGATAGACTGTTATATCCATGAGGATAGTTCAACAACTTCTATTTATGTAGCCCTGTTGACATATAATTGAATATGTCAGTCCCACTGCTGATATTTCTCTGTCTTCTTGAATAGTGAAGCTTTTGCTGAATCCATCATGAAGGACATTGGCAATCCTAGTTGTGGAGACACATATGTCAAAGCCTTGCGCATGAATGTCTTCTGCTTGACACACTTTTGGTCTGCAGATCGATCAACTTGAACTGGCCTCAGATACCAGAGATAACTGCAGTAAAGCAAGTAAAAAGTATTCCCCTCACCTCCATTTAGGTATGTTACAATACTTACTTTCAGCGGCGCTGCAATTCTGCCTCTGGCCGTGTGCGTGATTTTGGTGCGTTTGAGGGGGGGGGGGGGGGGGCGGGCGGTGTTAAAACGGGTTTTTTTCCGACCTGGTCCTGAATTATATTTTGTTGGAGTGCAAGATGTTGCTAAAGAATTGTTCCGACGGCCGTTCTGTGTGTTTTAAAAGAAAATTTGCCCAACAAGTTAATCGCTGGAATTATTTTAAAATCAGCTTCTGAAGCCATCAATGCCGGCAACGGGCTGGATTTTATGTAGGGGACAGGTAAAAGAAAGTAGTTTATTTTTATGTATAGAAGTGTTTCTTAAGATGTATTTAATTCACATTTTAAGTTGCGAAACGGTGATTTTTCCCCCTGAAGAACCGGCAGTGTATTTGCTGCCAATATGGGGGTATAAGTTCACCGCAACCTCAACGTTCCAAATGGTCCCATTCCAGAAAATCCCACTCGCAAGCTGATTTAAATGGCCATTAATTTACAGGTATTAAACATTAAATTCCTTCCATTTGGCCTATAAACCCATGACAATGAGATTTAAAAATTATGTTATATTGTGAATTCTTGTGTGAATGTTATTTGGACACTTAGGCTATTTAAAAATGTTAATCTATTCTTAAGAAATGGACAGATGTTTAGATCTAGTAATTGAATTTTGTAATTAGCTACAATTAGGTAACTAACTAACTATATGCTTTAATTTCAAGTCATCTAAGTAAGATTGTTTCATAATTGTTTCAGAATGCTTCAATCTAAAATAACTGAACATTTCTTTCAGTTATCTTAAATTTTAAGAATGTTATGGGCTTTAAAATGTTCTCGATCACAGCTTTTGTGTTAAGTCAATGAAAAAGCAAGATGCCAATTTCCGAGTATGAAAATGGCCATAACTTTTTTAATACTGAAGATATGAAAGTGAATTAGGTGTCAAATTAAACTTCTTTTTATGCTTTTATCTGATGGGATAAATTAAAGACTTGATTTATAAAATCTCAACATTTTGTAACATTGCTACTCCATTCTCAGATTCAGATTCAGATTCAATTTTAATTGTCATTGTCAGTGTACAGTACAGAGACAACGAAATGCATTTAGCATCTCCCTTGAAGAGCGACATAGCAAACGATTTGAATTTAAAAAAAAAATAATAAGTCTCCGGGGGGGGGTGCGGGGGTGGTGATTGGCAGTCACCGAGGTGCGTTGTTGAGTAGAGTGACAGCCACCGGAAAGAAGCTGTTCCTCGACCTGCTGGTTCGGCAATGGAGAGACCTGTAGCGCCTCCCGGATGGTAGGAGGGTAAACAGTCCATGGTTGGGGTGAGAGCAGTCCTTGGCGATGCTGAGCGCCCTCCGCAGACAGCGCTTGCTTTGGACAGACTCAATGGAGGGGAGCGTGGAACCGGTGATGCGTTGGGCAATTTTCACCACCCTCTGCAATGCCTTCCGGTCGGAGACAGAGCAGTTGCCATACCATACTGTGATGCAGTATGCTATCCTCTTCTATCCTCCTCATCTCCATCCTACTCTCCTCACCCATATTCTATATATACTCACCTCCATCTTTCAATCTGCCCCATCTCCATTTTACCCTCCTCATCTCCGTGCTGATCCCCCCCTCGCCTCACCTGTTTAGGACGGTGTTAACCATTGGTGTCTGGGCAACCTCAGACTCCGGAGACTCCATGGACCGGTTGCCATGGCGACGCGCCCCGGAAGCGCTCGGCAGCTGACCCGGAAGCGCCGGCGGCGGGCAGGTGGAGGGCGCTAAATACGAAGGCGGATTGGAACGGAGGGCGACGTTCGGCGGGTGCGGGGGGGTTGGGGGGGCAAACCTGAGGGGTGGGGCGATAGGGAGGAGCTTAGGCGACGAGGAAAGGAGTATTCGGTGTGGGGGGCGTGTGTGAGGAAAGGGGAGAGAGAGTGAGAGTGAGTGTGGACGGCGGGCCCGGGAGCACAGGCCCGGCCAGACCCGGCGCGCCTCAGCACCCACTCCCCCGGCCCCCCCACACTCTGCACCGGGGAGGGGCATGACAAGAGCGAGTCAACAGCCACCCTGGGGAGCCCGAGCTGCCGCCATCTTCGGGTTACAAGGGAACTGCACTTTCCTACCTCCAGCCGTGCTTCCCGTTAAATAATTGTTTTTCGTCCAACTGAAGGTAAGCCAGAGAACACGCAGAGGAGCCAGGCAGCATCTGTGGAGGGAATGGGTCAAGCAGCATCTGTGGGGGGGATGGGTCAAGCAGCATCTGTGGGGGGGGGAATGGGTCAAGCAGCATCTGTGGGGGGGAATGGGTCAAGCAGCATCTGTGGGGGGGATGGGTCAAGCAGCATCTGTGGGGGGTGGGGGGGGTCAAGCAGCATCTGTGGGGGGGATGGGTCAAGCAGCATCTGTGGGGGGGATGGGTCAAGCAGCATCTGTGGGGGGGGGGGGTCAAGCAGCATCTGTGGGGGGGAATGGGTCAAGTAGCATCTGTGGGGGTGGGGTGGGTCAAGCAGCATCTGTGGGGGGGAATGGGTCAAGCAGCATCTGTGGGGGGGATGGGTCAAGCAGCATCTGTGGGGGTGGGGTGGGTCAAGCAGCATCTGTGGTGGTTGGTCAAGCAGCATCTGTGGGGGGGAATGGACAGGAGACGTGCCATTTTAAATGTTGACCCTATAATGTAAACGGTTGATTACTTACTAGGATATAACAATCAGCAGAATTTGTTCTGTTTTGCAGTAAATGCCTACTATGTTCTGTTGTGCTGAAGCAAAGCAAGAATGTCATTGTCCCATCAGGGACACATGACAATAAACTCTCTTGAATCTACTTTGACTGGAAGGTTTAGGGCAGATCAAAGTGTGTTTTTCACCAAGTCGATGATTTTCTGGGAGAAGTTAATATGACTCTTCTTCAGAGAGTTTGAATTTGAGAGGTGAGGGAAAGCTGGAAAAGAGAGGTGCGGGTGGGATAAAGTCTGGCATGGGATAGCTGGAGAAACAAGGAACTGCATATGCTGCTTCACTTGTTCCTACCTTTGCACCTTGTACATGTGCAAACCACTTCCCTGATTTATTTTTAAACCTACTACACAGAAGCACATTCTTAAACGACATGTCACGATTGTGTGCTGTTGGGCAGCCATCATTAATCAAGGATAGATACAAAATGCTGGAGTAACTCAGCGGGATAGGCAGAATCTCTGGAGAGAAGGAATTGGTGGCATTTCGTGTGCAGACCCTTCTTCAGACGGGTCCATCATTAATCAAGGGGTGGTTTGGCTCTTCTTAGGGCCATACAAGCATCCTGATAACTTTCAGCCGGTGGGAGCCACAGATGTGCGGAGTAGATATACAAGGACATTACCGGGACTTGGCCTGAGCTATTGCGAGACGTTGGGTAGGCTAGGGTTATATTCCTTGGAGTGCAGGAAGCCGAGGGGTGATCTCATTGAGATGTATAAAATAATGAGGGGAATAGATAGGATGAACGTACAGAGTATTTTACTCGCAGTAGGAGAATCAAGAACTAGAGGGCAATGGGGCTGATATATGGAACAAGCTGCCAGAGGAGGTAATTGAGGGAAATACTATAACAGCATTTAAAAGACATTTGGACAGGTGCATGGATTGGAGAGGTTTAGGGGGATATGGGACTATCTTAGACGAGGCATCTTGGCTAGCATGGATGAGTTCAGATTCAACTTTAAATTGTCAGTGTACAGTACAGAGACAACGAAATGCAGTTAGCATCTCCCTGGAAGAGCGACATAGAATATGATTTCAATAAATAAATCTATTTACATGCATACAGTACATGCATACAGTTGGGCCAAAGGGCATGTTTCTGTGCTGTATGTCCATTCTACCTGGAAGTCTAACAAAAGTAAAACTTGTGAAAAGATTCTGAGCAGTAGAATAGCTTTGATAATATTAATATATTTGAAATTAATTTATCTGCCAAGTATGTAAACATACAAGGAATTTGATTTGCCAACAAAAAAACAAGATACATAACCACATAAAAATTAAACATAGACTTAAACAGCCACCACAATGGTGTGTGAGAATCCCCATGACACACAGCATAAGTGGAGACCCACAGCCATCTGAGAAGAGGAATCGGAGCTGCCAAGGAAAGGTACTCTTAAGAAGTTGAGGAGCAGGTTTGCAGCTAATGATGACTCTTCAGTGTGGAAGGGCTTGCAAACAAAGATCTTAGATCTTTGCTTGCAAGCAATCACCAGCTACAAGAGGAACCTCCCCTCCCCCCTCGCTCATTGGACAATCGTCAGTTGACCAATGACCTGAACGAGTTCTACCCTTCCTCACACACTTCTTCCCAATCACCACTTCACACACACAGCCTAACTCCAGTCTGCAAAGACTGGACCCTTCTGCACCCACTCCTCCCCAATCACCACTTCACACACACTTACAGCCTAACTCCAGTCTGCAAAGGATGGGCCCTTATCCACTACCCACCCCCTCCTTGCTGCCCAACATCAGTCTGGCCACTTCTCCATCACTAACAGCAATTGAGGAGGTGGAAAAGCTATTCGGAAATCTCCAGGACCGGACAACGTTTCCCCCTCTACCCTCAAGCTCTGTTCGGAACAACTGGCACCAGTCTACACAGACATTTTTAATTGGATCCTGCAAACCTGCACTGACCCTGTCTGGTTCAAAGTCTCCACTTTAGTTCCAGTACCTAAAAAGCCAAGGACTACAGGCCTGTCGCACTGACCTCCGTAATCATGAAGACGTGCTGGCCCACCTGAAAAATATCACAAACCCTGCACTTCATCCTCCAGCACCTAGACTGCCAGGGGACCTATGCAAGGATTTTGTTTGTGAATTTTAGCTCTGCATTCAACACCATTGTGCCAGAACTACTACACTCCAAACTCTCCCAGTTGACTGTGCCTGAACCCCTCTGTCAGTGGATCACCAACTTCCTGACAGACAAGACGGCAGCATGTGAGGCTGGGAAAGCACATCTCAGACCCGCTGACCCTCAGCATAGGAGCACCACAAGACTGCATACTCTCCCCTCTCCTTTACTCTACACCAACTACTGCACCTCCACAGACTATTCTGTCAAGCTTCTCATGTTTGTGGACGGCACAACCTTAATTGGACGGGGAGGAATCTGCCTACAGACAGGAATTGATTGTAGACTTTAGGAGAGCTCCCCCTCCCCTCTGCCCACTCGCCATCAACAACACCACAGTCACATCTGTGGAGTAATTTAAGTTCCTTGGAACCATCATCTCCAGGGACCTTAAATGGGAGGCCACTATCTACTCCACAGTCAAAAAGGCCCAACAGAGGATGTACTTTCTGCGGCAGTTGAGGAATCTGCCACGGGCAATGATGGTCCAATTCTATACTGCCATCATAGAGTCTGTCCTCGCTTTCTCCATCGTGGTCTGGTTTGGTTCAGCCACCAAGCACGACATCCGGAGGCTGCAGCACATCGTTCAATCAGCCGAGAAGGTTGTTGGCTGCAACCTTCCCTCCCAATCAACGAACTGTACACTGCAAGGGCCAGGAAGCGAGTGGGTAAGATGATCTCTGACCCCTCTCACCCTGGCCACAAAATCTTTGAATCACGTCCCTCTGGAAGGCGAATGCGGAATGTCAAAGCCGCCGCAGCCAGACATAAAAACAGCCTATTTCCACAAGCAGTAGCTCTACTCAACAGGCAAAAGTCTGTAGCCTCCTTTTGTTATGGTATTTTATTTAATACTTTACATGTGTAAATTATAATGTTTTATTTTTAATTGTCTACTGTATATCGTGTTGTTACTTGTGAGCAAAGCACCAAGGCAAATTCCATGTATGTATACATACTTGGCTAATAAAATTTATTCAATTAAATTCAATGTCCGGGCCACACACACACATGCTCCTTCATCGTGATGTGACTAGAGTTATACCGACCGCTGTCACTCTCTCGGCAGTCCCTGTCCGCCCGAACAGTCAGAAAGCCGTACACTAAAAACATACAAGCAAACACTGACCAAAATAGCAAAAGAAGAAAAAGACGAGAAGGGCTGTTGGCGTGGCTGCCATGTGCGGCGCTAGCTTGATGGCCTTTTTCCTGGGCTCTCCCTGTCAGAATCTGTCAGATGGATCCTGATGGTAGAGGGGAAGGATGGAGTTTAGACCCAGGCTGGTGGGTGATAGGTGAAAACAAACAAGGGAGGAACATTTTCTATTTCCATTTATTATCCACCAGCCTCTTTCTCTAAACTAGCCCTCCTTCACCTGACTCCAGCTGCCTGTCATCTTGCACCTCTCCCTGGTTGCCTTAATGATAAGGTTCACTATTTAATAAACAGACAACTCACAAAAACATTAGGTAGACCAATTCAAGCTTTACTGATCATCTGCCGGCGGGAGTCGTCTACCTGAACATGGTGCAGAAGAGACGGTGGTGACAGGGAGGCGGCGCGACTCTGGTCAGCAGCGGCCTCTGCAGCCTGTCCGCGTTTTTATTATTTTTTGTCTATGTTTATATGTAGTTTTTTTGTTTTTTTTGGGTTGGGGGGTGGGGGGGTGGGGGGTGGGGGTGGGGTGGGGGGGGGGGGGAAAACTTTTGAATCTCTCCCTGCACTGGAGACCCGACCTTTTCTCGTCGGGTCTCAGTTGTCGTTGGGGCCGCAACGAGGAGCGGCCTCCAACAGAAGAAGCCGGGGACTCTGGTGCCGACTCACCTCACCGTCGCGGAGCTGGCCGAGACCGGAGCGGGAGCGGTGGAGGAGCGCTGCCGCTGCCGCTGCTGCTGCTGCTGCCGCTGCTGCTGCTGATGCGGAGGCTGCTACTGCGGGTCTGCGGACGGCGGCACCGGGAGCCCGCGGATCCCTGGAGGGAGACCGCTTTTCGGGGCTCCTGCAACGGCGACTTCTCCCGCCCGAATTGCGGGGTCGAAGAGCTCCTGGAGCGGGGCCTAACACCACTGCCCCGCGCGGCTTGGAATGGCCGCGGGACTCTGCGAGCGCACGCCGGGGTCTCTAACACCAAGACCCGGTGTGCGACCTCGCACCACCCGGCGTGGCTTTAATGGCCGCGGGACAATCGCCATCGCCAGCCGGGGCTTTGACTTTGACTCTAACATCGGGGGGGGGGAGAGTGCAGTGGAGAGATACGTTTTTTTGGCCTTCCATCACAGCTATGTGATGGATGTTTATGTAAAATGTAAATTATGTTGTGTCTGGGGTCTATTTGTGTGTAATGTATGGCTGCAGAAACGGCATTTCATTTGGACCTCCAGGGGTCCAAATGACAAATAAATAGACTATTGACTATTGATAAACCAGTCAAGTAAGCAATAGACACTTGACTTCCCCATGCCACCACTTCAGTGAACAAAGATTTGCATGGTGTTTTATACTGTGTGGGTGTCACTTAGTCACATGCCAAAGATATTAGTCATGGTCAAGATGTAGCCAATATACATCACTACCAGACGCATCTGAGCTTGTCTTATCAATTAGTAGACACATTTCAAAGGCATCTTATCAGTTGGTAAGTTGTCGCTCTTCCAGGGAGATGCTAAATGCATTTCGTTGTCTCTACTGTACACTGACAATGACAATTAAAATTGAATCTGAATCTGAATCTTGGTACTTCCAGGACATCGGTCATTGTCTCAATATACATCACCTGAGTGAGGCAAGCCCAGGCTTGTCTCTCTCTCTTGGAATACAAGCTACAACCTAGTCAAGTATTCCACCATGTATCTTTTATATATTTAAAAGCATTTAACCTTTTCATTAATACTGATGCTCCTTATGGCAGGGTCTTGACAAGAAATGCCTATTTGCCTTCACTTGTGCTGCTTGATCCATTGAGTTCCTCTGGCAGTTGTTTATGATTTGCTTCATATTTCAACATATGCAGTCCCCATATGTCTGTAAAATATTGGCTCATTAGCTAAGGCATGCGGGCCTTCCAAAATTAACATCTACCAACCAGATCCCGCTGCACAGCAACAGCTCGCAGCCCCATTATATGGAGGCAGAATGAGATTCTGGAATACATACATCACGTTTTTTGGAGTTAAAGTTGATGATAATTAAGTTGTCTATCGAGTTCGGTACATTAGCACCACAGAGTTTCAAGTCTGAGGAAAAGAATGTTTGAGATCAAGATTTTTTTAAAGCAGAAATTGGATGCAAATGATTATACTGAATTCTGCAATATAAATAGAAAGGCATTTGGCAAGAATGATAGGATAGCGTTGTTTAAATAAAATGTGCAGGGGGGCACTGCAGATGCTGGTTTATGCTGAAGATAGACACAAAATGCTGTAGTGACCCGGCAGGTAAGGCAGCATCTCTGCAGAAAAGGAATGTGACGTTTGGGTTTGGAACGCTTATTCAGGGTCTGAAATGTCACCTATTCCTATCTGCAGAGATGTTGCCTGACCCGTTGATTTGCTCCAGCATTTATTGCCAATATCTTGTTTAGATAAAAGCTGCAATGTTGATTTTTAAGTGGACTTCTTTTGTTGGTTGTTAACATAGAAATTTGAGTTTGATGATCATAGATCATGGCTGATCATCCAACTCAGATGATCATAGATACTAAGAAAAGGGTTGGGAACAGTATTTGTTCAAGATAGTAACCGGGTTGTTTATGTAATTACACAATAGAGGAAGGTGGAGAAAAGTTAAATTAAATATAATTTCCTTCATTGAGACTGTATGGAGCTTAAATTGTGTTTGTAATGGTTATTACATGTTGGGATATAACTATAATATAATAAATAAGTCTGAAGAAGGGTCTCGACCCAAAACGTCACCCATTCCTTCTCTTCAGAGATGCTGCCTGTCTCGCTGAGTTACTCCAGCATTCTGTGTCTACCTTGGGATATAACTAGATTGTCATAGAAATATTTTTCACTTGTGAGCATGGTAACCATTTTCTCATTGGCATGTTGGAGATGGATCCAAAAGCTAGGTGCTGTCCTTTAATGGAAGTTCTGAATTGAACCATTTTTCATTCATTAACCCCAAGAGGAGTTTGGATAATTATAGAATCCGTGAGATCAGCAGGGATTGGAAATCCCTCTGGGGCACCGTTACAGCATGGAACAACACTCGACTAATTAAAACAAGCAGCTATGTGAGAGCAAATTTGTGTGCAAGAGTCACATTGAGATTGGTTTGAATGGAGTTGTTTGGACATATAATGCTACCTATCTCAAATCTTTTTTGTTTTATTTGATTTTCTAACTGGAGTATATAAAAACATTTTTTTTGTGAATTTTTAATAATTCAATTTGTCTTGTAGTTGAAACAGTTAACTTTTTTAATTTTATGTAATTAAATAACATAATTTTATATTTACAATCAAAGCTCAGAAATTAATGATGGATACTAAAAAGTTGCAGTTGCAATTCCATTCCCATGTGCACATGCAATGATTGTTAGTTTGTTGTTAACACATCAACTATGGGTTTTTGATACTGGTTAACTGCTGGTTAAAAGGTCAATAGGCTTCAAAACTGGAATTTTAAGAAGATTTCATGATGTTATGGGATTTCCTTACAGGCTTGTTTGAATAAAATAGTACTATAGGATCAGTGGTAGACAAAAATGCTGGAGAAACTCAGTGGGTGTAGCAGCATCTATGGAGTGAAGGAAATAGGCAACGTTTCGAGCTGAAACCCTTCTTCAGACTCATAGCACTCACCCCAGCCATCACTTGGAGAAATATAAACAGAAAACAGTAGCAATACTCATGGTGTGTGTCGAGAGAGAGAAACTGTTAATATATCAAATATATCAAATCAATGAACATCAGAATTGGGCAGGTCAAAAATTAACTGTTGTTAGGGTGGAGAGAATCAAGGGAATGTCTGTAAGAAAACTGACACAAATAGTGAAGAAGCTGGCTGAGAAAGGGTGGGAAAAACTTGATCATCTTAGCTGATATATCCATAGGCTGTGTAAATAATGGCCTACTCCTGCACCTATTTTTCTATGAATGAGAACAGAGAGAGAACAACATTGTTGGCAAGATGTTGTTTCTTGCTGTTTTTGCTGTAATACTCAACCTACAAAGTGAGAAAGAACAGTTGTAACAACCCAGCTGGATCATCAGATATTGTTCCTTAAGGTTTAGATCCATTTGGTTTGGAACCTTGTTGGAGGACATAGAGGGAAGTCAGAGTTGGAGTGCAACGGATAATTAAAATGGCTGCAACTGGTAGTTCAGAGCACCTTCTTAAACTGAATGAAGTTGAGTAAAGCTATAAGCCAATCTGCGTTTGATTTCCCCATTGTGTAAGTGACTAGATTGTGAGTACTGAATACAGCACACTAAATTGGAAGGGGTGTTTTGTTTTTTTTCTTTGTAAGGTAGAAAAGGCTGGGGGAGGGAGTTCCATCTTGCCAGGATGCTTGTGGTATTCGATTTCCCATTTTTCTCATGTTTCCCATTTTCAGTTTTTTTCTAGGCAAGTAGCTCCCACCTCTGGGGGAGGGGATGGGGGGAGTACATTCTTACAGGTTTAGGTTTATTATTGTCATGTGTACCAAGGTACAGTGAAAAGTTTGATTTTACGTGCTATTCAATCAAATCCGACCATGAATACAAACTCCATTGCAATGGGTAAATTACGCTAGATTTGCAGGTGAAAAATAGATCTAAAAGAGCAGGGCGATTGTAATGGATGAAAGTAGATCCTCCTCTGGGGCCAGCATGCAGAGTTGCTACACTCCTGCGCCATCTTGGCAAAGAGAGAGTTTTCTTGTATTTATTCATGTGATCACCTTCAGTGAGCAATTGCAGGAGGACCTATTTCAAAGCACATGTCTAAAAAAAACGTGATCATTCTCTCCCAAATTACATGTGGTTGCTCGATAATGACTACGCAGTAACAAAAAATGTTTTCCCCCCTCTGATTGCAGCTGAAATACTCTAGCTGAGAACAACTCTGTTAATCACCCAGTAATTTAATTAGGCATACTCATGACACTTATGACTCACCACCGTCTCTTCTGCACCATGTTCAGGTAGACGACTCCCGTAGTCATTAATGGATGTTGTGGTGAATGACGGCAGCAGCTTTGGTAGTTTTGTAGTAATAATCTATTTTGTGCTTAATGAGAAAAATTGATGCAAATGCCTTTGTGAATATTGGATAGCTCTTTGGTATGATTCAGAAAAGATTAATTCCAGCTTTACTGGGCAGAGTATTAATGTACATCTTGCTGTTCCATCGTAGCAACCCATAGTCTACTTTTGGCACACAATCCATATTATTGGTTTTTTTGGTAGAAGGTAGATTGGACCTTCTCAGAGACCTTATCCATGCCCAGTGGGTTTTACCACACCACGATACAAATGATAGTAATGTGACAAATATTCTGTATGCTTGAGTGAGAAAATGTGATCGAGACATATTATTGGGAGAAAATGACAAGTCCTGTTGTGTATGACAAAGAATCAGCAAAAGGGAAATTAATCACAATGTAAATTGTTGTCTTTTTACAGCTGAGTGGAACTGCAGATGGAGCAAGTTGACAGCGTTATTATAATAAGTGACACCGAAGGAGACAATGAAGATGAAACTTCAGTCTTCATTGTAGAAGACTCTCCAGGTCAGACCTATTTATTTGTAGCAGATATAGAATTTGCATACTCCCTTCCCCCCCGCAATTGAGGGTAAAGGTGATAATGAGCAATGGGCGAGGGTCGTACTCCGCTCCCCAAATTGGAGGCAGTGACATTGTAAATCTTGAACAATTAACTTTAGTTTTGTTTACGATCAAGTGGACCAAGGTACAGTGAAACACTTTTGTTACCTGCTATCCTGTCAACAGAAAGACAATCCATGATTACAATTGAGCCATTTACAGTGTATAGATACATGAGAAGGGAATAACGTTTAGTGCAAGGTAAAGCCAGCAAAGTCCGATCAAGGATAGTCCGAGGGTCATCAAAGAGATAGATAGTAGTTCAGCACTGCTCTCTGGTTGTGGTGTTAGTATTTATAGTAGAGCTGTGAAGGAAATTAATAAGGATTTAGGGAGTGCCACAAATGATGCAACATATTTGAAATTATTTTGAAAATTTCAAAATATAGAAAATAATAATTTTACAGAGTAATACATTCCCAAACGATGTGGGAGGCATTGTGAGGTTTTATAGGAAATGGATAAGAAATGCCCTAGTTATAAACTTTCACCGTTCTCTCAATACGTGGTCTTTTCCTTTGGACTGTAGAAATACATATAACGTCGCGATTCGAGAATGACAGGGGAATATCTATTTCAGTAAATATTTCACCAAACATTTAATGTTACTGATATTAAGAACAGTGTAATTTTAGCTATTGTGAAATGTCTGTCACGCCTGGTGAACTATATATGGGGAAGTAACTAATGTAGTGGTTGGTGAATGTCTGCGGGTATTATTTATGTGGACTTCCAGAAGATCATGTGCTAATATTCCTTTTGCATGTCAAGGATGTGGATAGAAATAATCAAAAAGGCTAATGGAATTTGGTCATTGTATATTAATGATGAAATTAATACAATGAAATGTAAGTTATACTACAGCTCTTCGGATTTCTGGAGATCACTTGAACAGCCCTGGTCACTATCTTTTGCATGGAAACAGTTATAATACAGTTATAATACAGATAATACAGTTATCAAAATTTTACCTTGACTCATCAAATGAGGTTAAGGTTTTGTGTGGAGGTTAAGGAATTAAATGTTTGAAGCAATTTTATGGAAAGTTAAGATGATATGAAATTAGGGACACATTTGGTGAATTAGGTGAATAGGGAATTAGGAACAATGGGACAAATAGGGTAAATAATTAAAAATTGAGCCTGATATTTTAGGTAATTTCACTTGCTTTCACTCTCCATGGATGTTAAGAGATTGGAATTAATAGTGGTTGCTTCTGCCATTTGCTCATTTTAAACGTTGAAATTGTTAGATTTTTGTTATCCAAAAGGTACTTAGGATGAAAATGAGGGTAATAAACAAAGTGTGATCACAGATCAGCCACAACCTCACAGTGTCATTACAAAGCTCAAAAGATTAAATGTTCTTCTCCTTCTGCATTAATGTTTCATACTATTCTCAGTTGAACTAGATAAGCACCAGTAAAATTTAGTGGAATATTTCACCTTTATTGTTCTTGTTCATCAACTAAATGTGTTTAATGGTGTCTTGAGTTTAATGAGTACGTTTTTTTTGATGCAATCATTTTTATTCACAGAAGCTTTGGACACATCCAAGGATAAAAGCACTGAAGTAATTGATGAAGAATGTGGGCTTGCCATTACCTACAGCAAAAAGGGCAATGTAATGCCACACGCACGATATGACTGTGTAGAACAAGACTTTACGTATGTAGCCCTGAGAGTTCATTTTGGACATATCATTTGTTGTCAAAAACCATTAGACTTTAAATTGTTCTTATCTCTGAAGATTTAGAACTGTTTTGTACTTGGTACTGCAAGCCTGCACGTACTGTGTTGAGCTAATAGATTGTTATATAGAACTACAATTCCCTGACCCCTTTCTCTAAATATAGATGTACTATTTCACTCGTGTTGGATACAGGCAGTTAATTATTAGTGAATATACTTCCTGATTTTTTTTTTTTTGTGTGTGGTGGGTTTTGTTTGAAATCCTATCCATAAAATATATTATTGTAATTCTAGTAAAATGAACTCTATAAAGCATTATTGATTTAAAGATACCATGCCTAAACTAATCGGCTGTGTGGTGCATGGAAGACTGTGTACTCTGGTATCACAGTCTTGTTAATTGGGTACTGAAAGGGTACCACTACCATGTCTACAAATCCTATCTGAAGCTGAACTTTCTTCACTCAGTCCATTGAGGTCTCTACCCAAGAAGGCAATGGATGCCCAGTCACTGCATGCCACTTGAGACCCATCAATAGATTAAGTGTTGAGGGATATTGTGTTATGCATGAAAATGTCATAGATCAGCCATAGAATGATGAAGCAGGCACAACATTTGAAAATGGTGCCAAAACCTGGCGACTCTTGTATCTGGTCTCAGTGGGCTATTTCTATACACTTTGCACTTAATCTGGTATTGTGTTTATGTATAGTAATAATTTACTGAACACGATGCAAAAAAAAGAATTGCACTGTGATAATAAAGAGCCATTGAAGGTAAATGCCCAACTCATATTTTTATTTATTAGAATTCCTTATATTCTTGCATGAATTGATTTCCATTGGTATCTCCTTTTTTTGGCTCGTGGAAAGCTATGATGTACTATTGAACATAACTAAAGTGATTTATGGAACATTTCAGGCTGCACTGTATGAAACTAATGAAATATATTTCCCACAAAAGTTAAAGGGAGTATATTGTACTTAACAGCCTGAAGTGAAAGATTTCAAAAACATTTTTGAGAGTGAGTAATTTCCTGATTAATGTACTCCAGATTTAAGTAATCACTAATACTTTTACACACCCATTCTGCAAGTTTTTTTTAATGGCTGATATCAACCTTTTAATCTATTTAAAACGTCTGTTTTAGGCGAACAGAAAATGAGGTATCTGGGCCTACTGGTAGCAATTTAAAGTTCTGTGACCAGTGCTATTGTTATATCTGTGACAAACTTGCTTCTGAGGTGGGTACATTTCTATCAGTTGCAATTATTGTGTTTATTTTTAAATCGGTAATAAAATAGACGTCACCAGAGAGACGATGTTGAGTTTTCGGTATAGTCGGTCCAGGAAACGGCCATGTGTATTACAAAATATTAAGCTATTATTTTTAGCATAAGCGTCTGATTATGCACCATTTTGGTGCAGCATGATCCTGGTTTATTTTCCTCCTAGTGATGTTTGGTGTGTGATTGCTCTGGCATCTTGCATTATCCTTCATTCAAAGAAAACTGCAAGAAAGAGTGCAAAACCAAATGTCTAAAATTTGTTTGTGATCTGAAATGGGGCAGCAGTTGGCCTGTGACTACTGGGCTAAGCAAGAAAAGGAGTAATGCATAAATAAATAAATGCATGCATGCAGTTCTGTTTATCAGTCTTTGATGCTCTTGAGATCGGATTTAAAAAAAAAATCAAAGATAGACAAAAAAAAAGCTGGTGTAACTCAGCGAGTCAGGCAACATCTTGGATAAACGGAATGGATGATGTTTTGGGTCGAGACCGTTCTTCAGAGTCTTTGTCAAAAGAAAGATCTTGACTCATAACTTTAAACATAAAGCAATTGCAAAAAGACCAGCCCCAAATTATTTTTGAGATATCTAAAATTGGTGACGATGTAATAAAAATGGCTTTAAGATGTGGAATACAATCTGAATTTCAGATGGATTATTCCATTGAACAGAAGAAGACAACATCAATATTTTGATGACTGTCAGTAGATATTGACACCAAGTGTCTTATTGTGATTTGTTCAGTACATTGGAAGTAGCGCCATGTTCTGGGAATGGTAAAAATGTCTGAAAAGGTTCACTAAAGTGGTACTGAGTGTGCAGCCTGTGTCAGGTTTGTGCAGGGACTCCCAGGTGATAAAACATCTCTGCATAAAAGGCCCAAAGCATTGTGCAGAGTAAAACACAACTTGGGCTCGGGAATTTGTACAAAGGTGGCTCCTCTGCCACTGCTGAGAGCAAAGATCATGACGTGAGGCTCGGTCTGAAGAAGGGTCTTGACCCGAAACATCACCCATTCCTTCTCTCCAGAGATGCTGCCTGTCCCGCTGAGTTACTCCAGCATTTTTTGTCTACCTAGGTGCTATTCACGATGGCTAAGTTGGACTAGACTCCCTGTTAGTAAAACTAATTTTTATAAACATGTTCATTAAGTTGCTGCTCATAACTTTGTTTCCATTCTAGTTAAAAATCTTGCATATTATTGTATGATGTGAAAAGGATTTGGATTTTAACAACACGCTCTCCCTTACCCTCTTCCTTATTAGTGCCAATACTGGAACCTTCCTTCATTTTGTCATTGCAACGCTCACAATAAAAGTAAATATTGGAAAGCACACCGGGATGTCGCACTAACTGGTGCACTCTCAATATTCAACTTCGATCTAGTTGACATTGATTCAGAACTTCGACATGGAGGTAATCATGTCTATGATATTATTTGGAGTTTGTTAGCAATTTCAATTCACTAATTGTTATGAACTGAGCTCACAAGTTATAGGAGTAGAATTCAGCCCATCAAGTCTACTCCGCCATTCAAACATGGCTGATCTCTGCCTCCTAATCCCATTTTCCTGCCTTCTCCCCGTAACCCTTGACACCTATCCTAATCAAGAACTTCAAAGGTGGTCTTTTATTGTCACGTGTTCCAATTAAGGTACAGTGATTTGCAAATTACCATACAGCCATACGGGGGAAAAAATCAACAAGACACACAGCTACGTAAAGGTTAACGTAAACGTCCACTACAGCGGATTCCTCACTGTGATGGAAGGCAAAAAGGTCCAACTCTTCTTTCCTCTTTATTGGCCTGAGGTCGGGGCAGTCGGACCATCCGTCTGGGTGATCGAAGCTCCCGTGTCGGGGCGATCAAAGCTCCAGCATCGGGGCGGTCGAAGCTCCTACGGCTTGGTTCCCCGAAGTCGGTCTCTAACCACGGTGGAGCTCCGAGGTCGATCCCCCTGGCAAAGGGATCGCGAGCTCCATGATGGTAAGTTTGCAGGCTCCGCGGTGGAGCTACCAGTCGATCTCCAGCAAAGGCGTCTAACTCATCGATGTTAGGCCGCAGTGCAGACGGAGATACAATATGGAAAACAAACTTGCATCTTCGTCGAAGTAAGAGATTAAAAAAAGTTTCCCCCAACTCACCCCCCAGTCCCCACATAAAACAAGCTAAAGGACACTAAAAACATATATTTAACTTGTACAATTTAAACACAAAGAAGGAAGGGACAGACAGACTGTTAGCAAGGCAGCCATTGCTGGCGCAACCCAGTGGTGAACCTCTTGTATATCTCTGCCTTAAAAAATATCCACTGACTTGGCCTCCACAGCCCTCTGTGGTAATGTGTTCCACAGATTGCCATACGCAAGAAGAAGACTACCCTCTGACTAAAGAAGTTCCTCCTCGCCTTTTTAAAAGAGCGCCCTTTAATTCTGAGGCCTAGACTCTCCCATCAGTGCACATCCACTTTATGCCTTTAATTATTCTGTTAGTTCCTCTTAGCATTAAATGTTCACGATGAACAGATATTCTTGTGGAGACCACGCCAGTAAAATATCCCTAACTCAAACTTAGAAAGAGCTTCTTCCCCTCAGTTATCAAACTTCTGAATGGCCTTTCTATATCTAGGGTATGGTCCCGAATTTCCATTCTACCCCATTGCAGACATTTAACTTTTTTTCTATTGTGCCACAATGCTGAGAACTATATGCTGCACTCTGGAATTTTTCTCTTTGCTCTACCTGTTGTACCTGTATTTGGCTTAACTGTAGTAATGTATGATATTATCTGATTTGATTTGAAAGCATGCAAACAAAAGCTTGTCACTGTATCCTGGTACACGTGACATTATTGATTTGCATCAATACCAGTATCAATTTTCAGCACTATACTGATGCATTACCTAATCTTGTTCCTGTTACTCTACCTGGTGCACTCAGCCTTTTGATGATGTGTGGAGTGAATTGGTTAGACATGGTCCCAATTTCTAACCTTGGGACCTTGGGAAGAACTTTACTCTATACTTTATTGTTACATGCGACAAGTCACAGTGAAATTCTTTGCTTGCAATAGTCGCCACATAAGGGGCGCTGACAAGAAGCTGAGATGGGCCGGATATTTGTACTGTTGGTTCAACCTGATTGTGAATGCTGCAGCCTTTAGTATTGATCTAATTTTGTCACATGTACGGAGGTAAAGTGAAACGCTATTGTTTGCATGTTATCCGATTAAATCAGTTCATATTATACACGTGTACCATCAAGCCATACATAAGTACAACAGGTAGTGCAGAGAGTAAAATCCCAGAGTGAAATCCTGATTAAATTTACAGTTGTAATGGAGTTTTAGAAGAGTGGAACGGTTGTAGTGTATGATAAAATAGATCCTCTTCTGGGACCACATGAAGAGTTGCTTATACGCTCTCGCTGTACTGCTGGCAGAACGTCTGTTGCAAACTATTATTGTTTAGCACAAGATGACAGTCCATTTCGAATAATCTGGCACGCCATTTTCAGGTTTGGCTGCTGCCTCTCCTATACAAACCCTTCTGTGCTCCTCATCGCACATAGTTTGATCCCCTGGCTCCGCAATTTCACCATGTACAGTCATTGAAATTGGCAACCGTTGCTTGTCTTGACATATTGCGCAAAGGAAAATACTACCTCCAAAATTAAGCTTGTAGCTATTCAAAAGACCATTTTTACATTTTGACAATTCCTGTTGGAGAATAACTTTGTTATTGCAAATCTGAAACTTTCAAGATTCCACCGCCTCCATTACCCCATTGACACAATTGTTTTTATAAAATGTTTCTCCATAACAGAAGGCTGTTGCAACTGACGGGTTGGCATGTTTTCACTTGAAGTGGCCAACTTCCTGAAAACGCCATTTTTTGGAGATTATTGTTTGCCTTTTCAATTTTCTGAAATAAAAAAAAATCATTAGGGGCGGCACTGTTGTGCAGCAGTAGAGTTGCACAGCGCCAGAGACCCGGGTTCGATCCTGCTACGGGTGCTGTCTGGACAGAGTTTGTACGTTCTCCCCATGACCTGCGTGGGTTCTCTCCGGGTGCTCCGGTTTCCTCCCATACTCCAAAGACGTATACAATTATCCCTGGCATGTGGGATAATGCTAGTGGGTGTGGATTGCTGGTCAGTGCGGACTCAGTGGGCTGAAGGGCCTGTTTCCGCTCTGCATCTAAATTAAACTAAATAGATGCTGAACTCAATAGTAGTTTCTGCTGCCTAGATTTTCTGTGTAAAGTTATCTGCCTAATTCATACTTTCAATTGCTTTACAGGTGCTTTATTGCAGACATTTTGTTTAGAGCTTGCGTTGGAATATAATAATTATATGATGGGAATAATAACATCTCGGAGCTCCTTGATCCCGTGCATTTGTTCCTGTCACAATCAGTTTAAAATATTTTGTGAAATGTGCCAGATGAACCATGTGGAGATCCAACTCTACAGGTAAGACTTGTCTAAAACTTGTCTATTTGATGAAATATACTCGTCTATTTGAAGAAATATGTAATCTAGGCTTGTTAATGTAGTCAGGGCAAATACTGTACTTCTGGACATGTCTTTTAGGTGGCTGTAGAAGCAGTCTATTATCCTGTAATCTGTCCTCTTTATCAGTCAAGCACCATCAGCAAAACTGATTTATTTACTCACTTTCACATTATTATTTGTGGGCCTTGTGCACGGCTATTTATTTTCTTGATTAGCGGTGGCGCAGCGGTATTTTTGTTGCCTTGTAGCGCCAGAGACCTGGGTTTGATCCTGACTTTGGATGCTATCCGTACAGAATTTGTACATGCTCCCTGTGAACGTGTGGATTTTGTCCGGATGCTCCAGTTTCCTCTCACAGTCCAAAGACGTGCGTTTGTAGGTTAAATGGCTTCGGTAAAATTGTAAATTGTCCATAGATTGTACGATCGTGCTTGTGTACGGGGATCGCTGGGGCTGGTCAGCGCGGACTCGGTGGGTCGAAGGGCCTGTTTCCGCATGTTATCACTAAAGTCTAAAGATGAATAGATCAATGTGCCTGGCATGAAGAGATACATTAGCTGTTCCCTCATTGTTCATATTGTTCTTACGTCACTGTTCTCTCCCACTAACCCCTCCTGCCAAAAGGATTCGTTTCTTAGCCTTGTTGCAGAAAGAAGCAGGTTTTGCTCTGAAAACTAGCAGCTATAAAGGGTGTTACATATTTGAGATAAAACCTGGAGGCTGCAAGCTTCTAATAGCCCTGTTCCACTGTACGAGTTCATTCAAGTGCTCTACCGAGTTTAAAAAAAAAAATCAAACTAGTGGTAAGCACATAGAATGAACATAGCGGGTTCGTTGGAGCTCAGGGACGTCTCTTAGCGGCTCATAACGCTAACTCCAGGTACTCGGGAAACGCGGTAAGCTCGGGAACACTCGTGAAGATTTTTCAACATGTTGGAAAATGTCCACGAGAGCCCCGAGTACTTACGAGCGGCCATTACCGTAAATCTCCGAGTTCGAATCGGGGCCAAACTCGGGAGAACTCTTGAATGAACTTGTACAGTGGAACAGGGCTTTAAGTATTAACCGCAGACAGGCCATTTTGTGGACCTTCATAGATCACTGTCTCCAAAGCAACTTGGTTATTCTAGACCATAATCAAAAGATAGCATTGCTGAAGAAGGGTCTCGACCCAATACATCACCTATTCCTTCTCTCCAGAGATGCTGCCTGTCCTGCTGAGTTTCTCCAGCACTTTGTGTCTACCTTGCTATTTTTCAAGACTTAAGGGCCTGTCCCACCTGGGCGTCATTTGTGCGTCATGCAGGTGGTGCGCAAAGATTTTTTACATCCCAAAATCCTGGGGCACCGTGCGTCACTGCCTACGTCGCCACGCACCATGCTCGCATCACGTGCCGCGTAAATGATGTTGCGTGAATCACGCGCAAATGACGCCCAAGTGGGACAGGCCCTTAACAAAAAGATTTTAAATTCATATCCAAAGTAGAAAGCAGAAGTAGGCACTTGTATTTGCATACCAACTGGAAAATCATCTAATGAAGCAGGAAATGGCCATGACAACTCTTCTCCTTCCCCTCCCTACTTCCCAATGTAACAGAAATAGGATAGCTGCTCATTATTGTGAATGCACATGATAACTACGAGAGTTGTTATGTATGTAGTTGCAGTATGGCGAGAGATTGCAAAACACACAATTAAGTACTTTTCTAAATGCTAGTTATCTCGCTGAAGGTTAATTGGTGACTGATAATTTACTTAAATTTTCAAACTTGGACTTTCTTATGCTTGCTAGTTAAGGTGGACTTTTTTAAACTTGACTGCTGAGTCATTATGATTATTGCCCCCACCCCTCCCCTTTACCCGCCAACGTTGCATTTTCCTGCATTTCCTCTTTTAGTACATTCCTGGTGCTAACAGTGCGGCAAAAAAACAGTGTTAAACCATGTAGTGATGTGTACTTGGTATAGACATTCCCCATGTGTCTAAGAGCACATTTAGTTTGCATGAATTTATTTGGATATGAACCTGGACACCATATTGACTTTCAGTTCAGTATAGTTTATTGTCACATGTACAGTTTGTTGTGTGCTAACCAGTCAGCAGCAGAAAGAACATACATGATTACAATCAATCCATCTACAGTGTATGAACAGATTTAAGAGTGTGGAGCGATTGTAATGCAAGTTTGTAGATCTGCTTCTGTGGCTGTCACCTGTGTTGGGTGCCATCTTGACTTTGATTAGTCCCTGATATTTTATGATGATATTAATTCCTGTTGGTTGCAATAGATCAAAGTGTCAACTTGATGGTTACGAAGATAGAATTGGTTATTCTATGACTTATTTTGGAAGCTCTGAATAAACCAAAGGCTAAAAACATTTCAACATTTAGGGTCACTTTTAGCAGTGTCTGAATAGTTACATGGATTAGATGTATACCTGGATGTTACCTGGATTAGTATATGTAGTTTTGATGTGTTTGGTTACTGAAATCTTTGATCCATAGAGGCCAGGAAACTCCTGGGTTTGATCTCCACTAGTGCTGTTCCAATTAATAATGGGTGTGTTGCAGTACGCTCAAAATGCACACGTTGGAGGAACGTTTAGGATTGCTACCTACCCTTTATTGCTGTGCAGTGACCTCTACTGGTAGTATCTCTGCAAAAATGTTGATTGAGCTGTTTGAAGGAGGGAAATATAAATTTTGTGCGGTTCAGATGTTGCAGGCTGTCTAAAGGGCCTGTCCCACTATGGCGAACTAATTTGCAAGTTTAGAAGAGTTTGCGCTCGCCACAAACTCGCAGCATGGTTGACACATGGTCCTAGGAGGTCACCGTAACTCTCCTTCATGCTCGAGGGAGGTTCCCGCATACTCGCGGCCTCAGTCTGGCTTCTTAAAAGTGTCTCCCCCACCCCCCCCCCCCCCCCCCCCCCTTCTTTCTCCCCCCTCCCCGCTCTCCAAAGGACTTACCTTACACTGTGACAGCCATCTTTTACCTTCCTGTTAATGGCGAGTGTGAATCCCTGGCCCCTGCGGTGTGTGGGTGGGTGTGTGTGTGTGTGTAGATTTATTTTTCTTTCTTTGGAAGGGAGGGGCGGGGGAGGGGTGGGGGGGGGGGGTGGGTAGTAGAACGGGGGGGGGGGGGGGGGGGGTGGTGGGGTAGTAGAACATTGGCACAATAATGCAAGTCCAATACTTTTCTTCCATTGTCCAAGTGTATCCGGACATCAATTTATATTCTAGTAGTCTAAACAAAATGTTTTTAATGCCATATATTGTCAATTAGACTAATTAGGCCTAATTAGATAGAATGTCTGATTTGGCAAACTCTACCTAATTAGTCCAATTGACACCATGTAGCGTTGGAAGCATAATGTTTATGGTAAAACATAAATTGATGTCCTGGATACAATTTAAATACATTATTGAACTTGCATTGGGGGTAAATGAATTTAATAAATATATATATAAATTGGTTATCTGTAATATTTTAATGTTCAGCGAGATATATTTAAATGATCTTGTTCAATAAAGAAGTCGGAATTGTGATGCAAAAATAATATGTCTCTGCCTATTAGAGGCAAACACATATTCATGTGAGGTTAAAGCTTTGGTTTTCAATCCCGTAAAGTGTTGGAAAAGTACCATGGGTGCAGATAGAGGTGCTTCTTTTCAACAAATCGATCTTTTCCATTGATTCAATTTTCATCTGGTGATTCCAACATAGTTTAGTTTTGAGACATAGTGCGGAAACAGGCCCTTCGGCCCACAAAGTCCACACCGACCAGCGATAACTGCATATTAACACTATCCTATACACACTAGGGGCAATTTACACTTATACCAAGCCAATTAATTCACCTACATACCTGTACGTCTTTAGAGTGTGGGAGGAAACTGAAGACCTCGGAGAAAACCCATGCATTCTCGGGGGGAACATACAAACTCCATACAGACAGCACTGTCACACAGTCGAACCGGGGTCTCCAACGCTGCAAGCGCTGTAAGGCAGCAACTCTACCGCTGTGCCACTGTGCCTCCCACGATCTTGGCAGCTAATTTTTCAGACATGTTCTGTCCCAAAATATGATTTCACCATTTCTTCATTTTATTGCTGCGTCTTCCCATCCTCTGTGTTGGATACATTTTACCTTTTGGAATGATTTCCCTTAAGACAATATTATATTCTCTCAAATGAGCACTGGTGCAATTGCCTCTTAATAAAGATCTTTCCTTTTTCAATATATTGAAATTTGTCATGTTTCTGGTACGTTGCATAAAGGTGGTAAAAAATGTTGCTTTATGAACAATGTGACTGCCCTTTTCTAATGTTTCTGCTCTCTTCTTCTAGTTACACACCAGTGTTTAATATGGTGAACAAGTTTCTACATCAAACAGAGAAGGAGAAGCCAAAAACAGCTGCCATCATGATGATCGGAGTGGCAAAAGAAATTCTTCTTCACAAACAACCTCCACAGTTGGGTTTTTATATTGTTTTCTTGGGAATTTTTGAGAAAATGAACTTGCTCTCACTTTGCTAAGGTTTGCAGACCGAGAGGTTCTGGTCTTGATTCTAGGTCTGCATTAAGTTTGTAGGTCTTGACGAATGTTATCAATAGTTATAGAGTGATCCAGTGTGGAAACAGGCCCTTCGGCCCAACTTGCCCACACCGTCCCAGCTACACTAGTCGCACCTGCCTGCGTTTGTTCCAGATACCTCCAAACCGGTCCTATCCATGTACCTTCTTAAACGTTGAGCTACCTCCTCTGGCAGCTTGTTCCACTTAGTCTGTTCCTTTGACTCAAATCCCTTGATTTCATAAAAATCTGTCTCTAATGAAATCTAAACTTCAGTTCAATAAGGAAAACTTTACTTGTGTTTATCCCATTTTATTTTGCCTGCTCAATATCCCAGTAGCCCATTTCATTGTAACTGGTTATAAGCTCCATTTTCTTCTACAAATAGCATCAGACAAACTCACTCGTGTTATGCACGAAGATATTGAGTACAGTGTTTAATGTTCCTATTCTTTTGTACAATTCATCTATTTTATTTTGACAGGGAAGTTTTCAATAAAAATGATCAGACCTCAACTCCTAGCCAGGCGGTGCCAATATTTATGCACAGGTAAGATACATATAGTCTTTGTATTTCTCCTACTGCTGTGGATTACACGGTCCCTTTTCATGTGTATTCTGTAAGAATTTGGAGATTAATCAACATCTAGCAAATTGTTAATCCGGCAAGCATGTTTATGATGTCTAACAAAAATGGAAAATACTAGAAGCACTCAGCAAGTCAGCTTCCTTGAAAGGTGGGTGGGTCTTTGACCTGAAATATTCCTTCAGTTTCTCTAGAAGGGTTTCGGCCCGAAACATCGCCTATTTTCTTCACTCCATAGATGCTGCTGCACCCGTTGAGTTTCTCCAGCAATTTTGTGTACCTTCTCTTTCCACAGATGCTGGCTGAGTTGCTGGGTGTTTCCAGCATTTCCTGCTTTTGTTTCTGATTTCCAGCATCTGGAGTATTTTTAATTTTACATTTCGGATGTTGACCATTTTTTTTCAACATTTATTTAAATTCCTTTAACTTTATTTGGCATGCATTACTAAGAATACAGGCAAGTGTATATGTTTGTAAATTGTGTGCTTTTCATGGTCATAGAATCCTTCTGTAAGAGGTGGCAAAAGGGTGTGGAATAGTCATAATGTCCAACCATTGAAACTAGCTTGTAGTAATATGTTTTAAAATGCATTTTTACTATTTGCTTCATCTTTCTACTTTGTAGGATTTCTTTCTAGGATGTATTTTGCACAGTGTTTTCTTTGGTGCTTTAAATGGTTGAGTGTAAGTAAAATGTTTGGTGAATATTACAAACTGAGTCTAACCCTCACTTTCAGTCCACTTGTGTGCACTTCCCAACATCCTGTTTTGGATATCAGTTGGATTTGAGAGTTCAGCTCATGGACCCAGAGATGGAAATCAATCTACCAGCAAACAATATAGCATGCATCTTGGAACTTACTGCAAGAAATATGAATGACATCGATCAAATCCTTCTTTGGTTGTATTGTTTATCAGTGTTAAATAGAATCAAGGTAGCACACATTACATAGTGTGTTTTATTTTTGTTTTACAGAATCACCGGTGCGTTGCAAAGGATGCTTGTGTTGAATGACTTCCCTCCTTATCTGTTTAACAAGTTGAAAACCTTCTATAAATCCCTTGTACTTCCTTCACATTGCTTTATCTTTACAAATAGGTAGGTGCTTCTGCTATAAATCTGCTGTGTTAATTAGATTTAGACATGCTTTAATATTGAGCACGGTGAACAAAGGTGTTTTAAAGTGGCACTTTCTCACCAATAATCAATTTGGCAATGGCCAGTTTGAGTTCTGCCACGAGCACAGGACTCCAGACCTTATCACAGCCTTGGGCCAAATGTGGATCCAAGAACTGAACTCCAGAACTGAGTAAAGAATGACTGTCCTTCAGCACTTGTGAGTGTGGGAGTGTGGTTAAAATGAGGTTAAAGGTTGGAGTCATTTCTCCCACAAAGGAAGATGCTTGTGATTATTGGAGGGTAAACACTGTGGAGCCAGACATCCCTGCAGGAGTTCTTCAGGGCCCAACCATCATCATTGATCTTCATTGTGATGTGGGTTCATCAGTGAATAATGTTCAATTTCATTTGCAACTGCTCAGCAAATGAAGTCCCAGAGAGTATTCGGGCATGGGCTGTAGACCAGATGTGTTAGACAATAACTCTTCAACAAAAGAGCATCTGAACACCTAGTCTTGACTTTGAAAGCATTGCCAATGATAAGTCCCCATCATCAATATCCTGGGGAATTATAAAAAAACTCAAAATGAACCAGCCACATAAGAGGCTGAGTATCCTTACAAAATTGGATGGCTTACCAATATTCCATTTGGTTTCCACTATCTACAACACAAGTTGTGAAGCGTGGTGCCATATTCCCTGCTTGCACAGCGCCGTTAAGTCTTGAGAGGCTCGGCTCTGTTTTGGATAAAGAAGCCCAGTTGATTGGAATTTTACTGTCATCCCAAACATTTGTTTCCAGTGTCATTTTGTACAATGGATGCAATGTCAACCATCAACAGCTACTCCAAGACGCACGTTATCCTGATTTGGAAATATACAATGCTGTTCCTTTGCCGTTACTGAGCCTAAATGTTGGATACCCCTGTCTAACTGTGCTGTCAGGGTGCCTTCACCTGACGAATTATAGATCTTCAATAAATTGGCTCTCCACCAATTTCTCACGGACAACCAGGAAAGGCAATAAATTCTGGCCCTGCCAACAATGGCCAGCTCCAAAAAATAACTGTACAAATTTTTTTTATTGCTGTGGGAAGCTGCCATTTAAATAGGAGGGAAGAAGAAAGATATTCTCACACGTTAATGAAAACAACAAATGGATTGCCTTTGGCTTCTTCCAGTGAATGGGTGGTTCTGTGCTCGGGCAGCTCATTTCCAAACTAACTGGATTTTCCAACTATTGTAGTGAAATTTAGATAATTGAAAAGCAAACTTTAAAATGTACAAAAGATCTTTCCTAAAACAGGAATTTGAGAGAAATTTATCGTTTTTTTTAAATTAATGGAGCAAATCGTCACATCAACACCTCTACTAAAATAAAATGAATAAAACATTCTTTAACTTTTTTATTGATTGCAATTCTCCATTAGTAATCTCAATCTGACCTAACTATAGATTGAGACCTGTACAACACAACAAATGTTATTTTTTTAAAAGTATACAGTGCTGGAGTAATTCAGCAGGTCAGGCAGCCTCTGGAGAGCATGTTCTCTAGAGATGCTGCCTGACCTGCTGGGTTACTCCAGCACTTTGTATCTTTCTGTGTAAACCAGCATCTGCATGTCCTAGTTTCAAAAATGTTGTATTGCTGTTTTGATTATTCTATATTTCAAACTAAGTTATATAACCAGCTTTTTGATATTAAGCCTGGTATAAAAACAATTGGTCATTTATCTGCCTTGAATATCGTTACAGTCTTAATGTACTATCATGGGAGGATCCATTCCTGACTTCTATTCTCAGGGGTCAAAATATCACTGGGCAACGACAAAAGAAAGGCAGAAAAGAGACGTTTTGGGAGGACTTCCCTGTTGTGCACGCACGGGTGGAAAGGATGGAAGCAAGAGAAGAGTAGGTTTCTTTCAGTTCAAATCCAGGTGACAGCACTCGATGGCAAAGTGTGTGGTTTCTTGTAACTGATGGGGGGGTTTTTTTCTTGAGAGTGTAGCCAAATTCTTTTGTATTCGACTTGAGAATGATTTGTGAACTCTACAAGGCCTGGTTGCATTGATCTTTAATGCTGCAGCAGTGGTGCTGGCTGATGGCTGTGTGCAGGTGCTCACATCTAACCTTTTCAACTACAGGTCCCCCACTGATTTCACCACGCCACTGGTGGTCCGGCACCTTTTAATCCAGACAAAATTGCGGGAGCGCACTTGAAATCCCCTCCCGGAAGTCCCCCTGACAGTGTGGTTGCCTAGGCCAGGTGAGGCAGCTGATCGCCACCTCAAGGTTGCCACGCCTATAGGTGGGTCAAATTTGCCCCCCTGCAGCCAGGGCTCTGCATCTCCGGCCCGGTTGGAGGCGACAGATCAGTCGCATAGCCGACTTTAAGAGCCTAGGCAGACTGTTCCGATACCGTTGGACTCCTCTTGGAGGCCATGACCTCTGTTGGTTTTGCCAAACTGTTAATCCAGACAGGAAGGCAGACATTAAAAAAGCTGGAGTAACCACGGGACAGGCAGCATCTCTGGAGAGAAGGAATGGGTGACGTTTCGGGTCAAGACACTTCTTCAGATTGTACTTCCAGAAAAGCTCTGGAACCAATGGTTTCAGAAAATCAGTGGTGGACCTGTATATATTGAAAAGTAGTTGTAGAGTAAGTGGAAAACAAATGTTGCTTCATCTGCCTCTTGAGGCAGTGCTCAGGAGTCCAATGCAAAGTGCAACCAAACACGTAGTTCAAGTATCCTGAATTAAGGGTTTGAAGAAGTGTTACGACCCAATATCCATGTTCTTCAGAGATGTGGTCTAACTCGCTGTGTTACTCCAGTACTTTGGCTTTTCCTGAACTAAGCATTTGGTTGCACTTCGCACCTGACCCCTCAGCTTTCCCTCGTATGATGTAAGCAGTGTGGCCTCAGCTGATTTGAGGGGGGTGGGTGGGGGGGGTCACTGATCTTGATTTTAAAGCTTTCTTTGCAAATGCTTCATTTTTCTTTATTTCAATTTTATTAATGTGTGGAAGCTTGAGGTATTTTTAAAAAGATCTATTACCTTTATCCCTGCTCACTTTTCATCAAGAATTCCACACAAGATGGAGTGGGTCACGTGGTACTAATAAACGTGGGGGCTAGGTGGCAAAAACCTTTTTAAAACTTTATTTTTTAAATAATTCTAGTCGTTTACATTTATTTGAACTGTTTTTAAATGTTTCTTTAAAAAAGATCTTACAGGGAGAATGCCTTTAAGGAGAAAGTGTGGGGGGGAATGTTATCCTGGGAGTTCTAACAGATTCCATCCATTATGCGTCTAATGCAGGGGTTCCCAACATTTTTCGTCCCATTTACCCCCGGCAACTTTAATAGATATACCAGAACCAAACAGCGGAAAAAAATATGTACAATACAATACAATGAACTTTATTTTTCCGTTACGAACTTTGGTTTCTGCAGCCATACAACAAAAATAAACAATTTTACAAGACACACAACCAACTCAATTCACACAGACATCCATCACAGTGAGTCTCTTCCTCACTGTGATGGAAGGCAAAGTCTTGTCTTTCCCCTGCTCTCCATCCTCTCCCGATGTTAAAGGCCCCGGCGGGCGATGGCAAGTCCCGCGGCCATTAAAGCCGCGCCGGGCGATGTCAGGCCCCGCTCCGGGTCGTTTTCATCCCCGCAACTCAGGCGGGAGAAGCTGCCGCCGCGGGAGTTCCGGAAAGCGGTCTCCCACCAGAGACCCGCGAGCTCCCGACGTCACCGTCCACAGGCCTGCAGCTGGAGCCTCCAAAGCTCGATCGCAGCCGCGCGCCACCACGGCTCCCCATGCTCCGAAGCCGGCCAGCACCACGTACAAATCCACAATCAACAAATTTACCCTGGGTGTAAAATGAAGTTGGCAAACAAATATTTTATGTTTTTCTGGAAATAAAAGTTTGGGTAAGGCTGAAGTAAAATGAATAATTGCGCAACTTCAGAGTTATTTGCTCGGTAATCATTCATTTGGATGCTGCAAGATGTCTTCTCGGCTGGACATGTTGCAGAGGATTTCCTCGAGACATGTTTGCAATGATTTATATACTTGGTGTAACAAATGCAAACCTGACACCTAACTTGTGTCAATATTTACCTTTCAGGTACAGAGAGTTGGTTCGATACCTACGAGTGATAAAATGCAATGATACATTAAAGTTAGTATGCACTTTTTCTCAATCTGCACATCAATGGTTTAACAGTGCTCCGTTTTTTTTCTCTTTCAAATTACACGACTGTCAGTGTTTTATTTTCATTGAAAGCATCTTAAAGTAATGCATGTGACGAGCTGCTTTTTCCTCTTTTGATTAGGTTACGAGCCCTGCGTGACAAAGTTCCCTTCTACTTCTGCAAGTATGGAGATTTTAATTCGGCTGCGCAGTCATTTCATCTAAGTACCAGCCTTACGTGCTGCATCGCGTGCCGTTTAACACCGTACCAGTACAAGGTGTACTTAAAAATTCTCAGGACCGGAACTGTACCTACTACTTGTGAACTTTCAGACAGTGGGCAATGGGTGCATGTGGAAGGTTAGTGTCTAATCTCTATCTCCTAATCAGGAGACCTTGCACTGTAATACACTTTTTAAATGTGTATAAATTGCTTTGTTCATAGCATGGCAATTTCATTTTCACATTTTCTGTTTATAGGTGGTAAATTGTTGAAGAGCTGTATACTGTTAAAATGTTCACTCAGGATCTTATTTGTCAATGCCGTTCTCTACAGAGATGTAAGTATTGTGAGACCTATTGTACATCCTGAATAGCATTTTAATCATTTGTTTATTTCACATTTGTCTACATCCAAGTATTACTTCAGCTTCGTATCACAATTGTAAATCTTTAGACTTTTGCAGACTTTTGAGATCCAGCGCGGAAATAGGCCCTTCGGTCCACCGAGTCCGCTCCGACTAGCGATCACCCCGTACAATAGCGCTATCCTACACACTAGGACCAATTTACCATTTTCCCCCAAAACCAATTAGCCGACTAATCTGTACGTCTTTAGAGTGTAGGAGGAAATCGGTGCACCCGGAGAAAACCCACATGGTCACAGGGAGAATGGACAAACTCTGTACAGACAGCACCCGCACTCTGGTGCTATAGTCTCTGGTGCTGTGGGGCAGCAATAGTCTCTGGTGCTGTGGGGCAGCAACTCTACCACTGCGCCACCGTGCTTCCCCCTTCAGTGTGAGGACAGTATTGTACATCAGTTATGAAGGACAGAATCTATTCTGGTTTGTACTGATGAACATTTCCCGGGGAAGGGGAGATATTCAGATTTGTGGCCATTATCCTTAGCAGGGAAAAAAAAGTATATGAATACTTAAATGCAAGATTCCATGCATTTTTGTCCTTTGTTAAATTTTATTTTCTGTTCAATATTGTTAGTCCCAGCCCTCATACAAGATTAAGATGTCAGTTACAATCTTTTCTGCATCAGAGAGTTATTGTTGCAATTTGGCATAAAATATCTTCACTGGAAGAGGGGGAAGTCTCCAGTTCTGGTAATTGCGGTATGCCCAGTATTATTGTGCATGGGCATTGTGAAGATATGAATGCTGATTGCTACCTATTTCTATATTAATGTGCATTCATGTTTTTTTTAATTGGTTCCTGTTGAAACAAAAGTGGTTTCTATCTTCTCCCCATTCCCTGCCCCAGCTAACCAGAGAACATCTGTTCCTTTTCTGGAAATTTAGTGGGGGTGAATGAGAATACTCTGAGAACTTGCAGAGACTCAATGGATTGAACGGCCTTCTAAGAACATTCTTGTGAGAAAATGTCTAACTATTTAAATAACTAGGCAGAATAGATTTTTTTTTAAGTGCTGGAATAACTCAGCCGGTAAGGCAGCATCTCTCGAGAACAGAAGGAAGAAGGGTCTCAACCCGAAACATCACCTATCCATGTTCTTCAGCGATGCTGCCTGACCTGCTGAGTCATCTGCCATCCACAAGCATAAGTTTTGTCACAGAGAACCTACAAAGCTATAATGTGTCTATAGATTCATAGGGTCATACAACACTGAACATCCCCTTACCCATACTGGCTAAAGTTCCCCAACTATTCTTGTCTTATTTGCCGGCCTATATCCTCTAAGTTTTCCCTTTCCATGTGTAGCGTTATTTATTCTACATATATATATATATTAAAAAAAAATATGTATGTGTGTGTATATATGTGTGTTATATATATATATATATATATATATATATATATATATATATATATATATATATATATATATTTTATATATATATATATATATATATATATATATATATATATATATATATAAATATTTATATATATATATATATATATATATATATATATATATATATATATGTGTGTGTGTATATATATGTGTGTGTGTGTGTATTCTATTCTAGTTTTGGGCAGGCAAAAATATGTTTTGAATGCTGCGGTTTGTAAAACTAACCTTCACACATGAGCAAGTGGGGTGTGAACTTTGAGCAGGCTGAGATTTTATAATGACATGTGGTCAATGTCTCTGCTTCTTTCAGGTTCACTGCTGGAGCCGACTGATTCAAATTCACTGCAATTATTTTTCAATGGAAGCTGATGTACTACAAGTGCCCCCAGCTGGATTTGTGAAAGTAAATTTAAACCCAGTAACCAAACTACAGTAAAGTGATAATATTTTAATCACAGGTTATCTGGGCATTGGTTATTTGTTGGAGCTAGTACTGTGCAAACTGCTAACACATTAACTACTTTGTAAATAGCGATTTGTAAAGTTGTGTATCTTTGATTGTTAAATGCCTTGAGACATCCTAAGATTGTGAAAGATGCTTTATAATTGAAAACCTTTTGTTTTTTTCATAATAATATTAATAATGGGAGGATACAGTTCTAATGCAGCAGAATGGGATTGGCCTAGATGGCACAAATGAGGTGAATCAGTATAATTCCATTTTATTTGCGTAAATGCAAAAGGTGCAAAGTGTAAATCCACCATTAATATTTATCACTAAAAAATACTTGAGTTCTGCTAATGTAAACGTCTTGTGTTGACTTCAATAACATATTGTCTGAGATTTCGCATTGAGCTTTTTAAAAAAAAAACCCATCCCTTTCACAAATAATCATATCAAAACTTTCTTCTCAGAACACTGCTATCCTTGCTGCATCAGTTCTTGCAGATCTGAAAAGTGGAATAGTCGGCTTGCCTAAACCATTTTCCTCAGTGGTAGGTGAAGGGGCCATTTTTCTAAATAACCTTAGAGAATTGTATTGATTACAATTATATAACTATCAAGAGAGAGTTAGATTTAGCCCTTGGGGCTAACGGATTCAAGGGATATGGGGAAAACCCGGGGTACTGATTTTGGATGATCAGCAAAGATCATATTGAAAGATGGTGCTGGCTCGAAGGGCCGAATGGCCTACTCCACCTAGTTTCTATGTATAGAATTGTATTGTCGATTCTGAGATATGGGATGCCTCAATTTTATTAAGTGAGAATATTCTTGGTAATTAAGATTCTTTGGGGAGCAGCCATGAAGAGTTAGTAATATCACTGTACATGTGACAATAAAGTGTTATTGATTTTTGGTACCATAGTAAAACACTAAAGTTCTGGAGTAACTCAGCGGGTCGGGCATCATCTCTGGATGTCATGGATTGGTGTCGGGTTTGGTCTTGACATGAAACTCCAGCTATCCATGCCCTTCAGTGAATGTGCCTAACCAGCTGAGTTCCTCCAGCACTTTGTGTTTTGCTCAAGTTTCCAGCATAAGAGGCTCCAGAATTGGGAAAATATATCCCAAAGGCAGATACGTTTAAACACATCATCTAATAATAGCTGCAGACAATCATTTGAGGGTTTTTTCTGTTAAGCAAAATTGAACTTGCAAGTTAACTTTTAAATTTGGTGTGCAAGTTTGCCAGGCATAAAGTTGAATTGTTCTGAAAATGAGAGAATGTATATTAAACATTAGTTGTGAGTACACAAGTACTACAAAAGAGCAAAGAGGTCCTTCTGCAGTTCTACAGAGCCCTAGTGAGACCACACCTGGAGTACTGTGTGCAGTTTTGGTCCCCTAATTTAAGGAAAGACATTCTTGCTATTGAGGGAGTGCAGCGTAGGTTTACAAGGTTAATTCCCGGGATGGCGGACTGTCATATGCTGAGAGAATGGAGCAGCTGGGCTTGTACACTCTGGAGTTTAGAAGGATGAGAGGGCATCTCATTGAAACGTATAAGATTGTTAAGGGTTTGGACACGCTAGAGGCAGGAAACATGTTCCCGATGTTTGGGGAGTCCAGAACCAGGGGCCACAGTTTAAGAATAAGGTGTAAGCCATTTAGAACAGAGATGAGGAAACACTTTTTGGCTCGTAGGGCCAAATGGCCTACTCCTGCACCTATTGTCTATTGTCTAAAACCATAGATCAAGCAGGTATAAAACGTGAAGGTCCTGTATTTGTTTTGACAATCTCGTGCAGATTGGGATGACAACTGCTAATGAGTGATGTTTCTATTTCCAGCTTCATCGGGAGGCTACGTTGATTCTGGTGACAATGGCTGCTGCTCAGATGTTGCATAAGAACATCTCCATGATGAAATTAGTTCTGCCATTAATTGTAGCTTATGGGGTAAGAACAGTTTGATTATTGTAAAGAGTCATTTATTTATTTAGTTTAGTTTAGAGATGCAGCGCGGAAACCGGCCTTTTGGCCCACCGAGACCATGCCAACCAGCGATCACCTTGCACACTACTAACACTATCCTACGCACTAGGGACAACTTACAATTTTTACCAAAGCCAGTTAACCTGCAAATCTATACGTCATCGCAATATGGGAGGAAACCTGCGCAGGTCACAGGGGAGAACATACAAACTCTATACAGACAGCTCCTGTAGTCAGGATTGAAACCTGGTCTCTGGTGCTGTAAGGCAGCAATTCTACCGCTGCGCCACCATGCTGCCCACTAATTCTCTTGAAATGGTCTTCCCTTTTCCGATGGCATTTGATAGATGCCTGCATGCATATGGAACGAGTTGATGGTCCACAGCTATTGCTTTCTTTTCCTCTACTATTGAATTTGTTATCGTTGTTTCACAAAACCATTCTGTGCGCTCTCTTGTAATTCAGTGCGTTTCCTCTATGTGTAGAAAAACACGTCGTGTTGACGATGTTTTGTTTTTTGACTTTTATGATTTTCAATTGTGTTTTCTGTAATCGCATTAGGTAAAGGCTCGACTACTACTGCAGTATACTATTATCATTTCTGCACCACTGCTTATTTTTGTGATACTTTTACTTTTCCCTCCTGTTCTTAAAAAGTGTTGATCTCAGCTGAAGTGCAATTCCACACTTTTCTGGGTCTCCAATCCCAATTACAGACTGAGAACTAAGATTTGGGAAAGATAAATGATCAGTATGACAAAAAAAAGTTAAAAAGTTTTGGGAAATGAATAAATATGTGACAGGGTTTTATTGACAACTTTTGAAATTGGGCTTTAAGAATGTTGCTGATTCCGATTATCACTCTCAAAGAATGAATAATAATGAATAAGTTTATTGGCCAAGTATTCACATACAAGGAATTTGCCTTGGTGCTCCATCCGCAAGTGACAACATGACATACAGTGACAGACTTTAATAGATTGTGGAGGAACTATTCCCTCCCTACCTCCAGATTCAGCAGCAGTTTCTTCCCAACTGTTATCAGGCAACTAAACTGTCCTCTCACCAGCTAGAGTGCGGTCCTGACCTCCCATATCCTTTACTGGAAAACCATCTTTTATCGGCCTTTATCTTGCAGTAAATGTTTTACCCTTTATTCTTTATCTGTAAATTGGACAGCATTAATTGTAATCATGTGTAGTCTTTTTGCTCACTCGACAGCAGGCAACATAAAGCTTTTCACTGTACCTCGGTGCGTGACAATAATAAACTATGGTAAAATCTAGCTGTCACTGTTCCACTAGCCTGGAATATGTGGGCCCTACAGCTTAGCAAATGTGGAGGAAGGAACTGCAAATGTTGGTTTACACCGAAGATAGACACAAAATACTGGAGTAACTCAGTGGGTCAGGCAGCATCTCTGGAGATAAGGAATAGATGGGGTTTTGGGTCGAGATCCTTCTTCAGACTGAGAGTCTGGAGAGAGGGAAACTAGAGGTGTGAAAAGGTACAGGACAAATCGGAACCGGCAAGGATGACCGGAAAGGCGGAGCCCACAAGGGTCCATTGTTGGCTGTGGAAGAGGTGATAACGCAGGGATACCAACAGTGAAACTAGCAGGATGACCAGGGTGGGATGGGACTCCCGGGGAGCGAGTGGATACCGCTGGGTTTTAAGCAGCTCAAGCGCTCAGCCAAATGTTTGGTATGATCACACATTTTGCATGCTTTTTTAAACTCTAGGGTGACCATGGCCATGGTGACTGCATGCTGAGCGAACATCATCATACAGCGTGGAAACAGGCCTTTCAACCCAACTTGCCCACATCGACCAACTTGCCCCATCGACACTAGTCGCACCTGCCTGCATTTGGCCCATATCCCTCCAAACCTGTCCAATCCATGTACCTGTCTAATTGTTTCTTAAATGTTGCAATGACCCCTGCCTTGACCACCTCCTCTGGCAGTTCGTTCCACACGCCCACCACCCTTTCTGTGAAAAAGTTAACCTGCGGATTCCCATTAAATCTTTCCCTCTTCAACGTAAACCTATGACCTCTAGTCCTCAATTTCCCCTGCTCTGTGCAAGAGACTCTGTGTGTCTATCCGATCTATTCCCCTCATGATTTTATACTCTATAAGATCACCCCTCATCCTCCTGCGCTCCAAGGAATAGAGACCTAGCCTGCTCAACCTCTCCCTGTAGCTCAGACCCTCAAGTCCTGGGCAGGTTAATGGAGAATACATGTCACTCGGCAGAAGTGTCTACCACACCATTCATCCCTGTGACGATTATTGGGTATTGACAGATTGGGCTCTGGCATAACAGAATTGAGGCCAAAGGCAGTCCATGTGTAGATAAGTAGCTCATGTAGACTAATAGTGATAGGAGCAGACTTGGGCCATTCTGCCCATCAAGTCTACTCCGCCATTCAATCATGGCTTATCTATCTAGCTATCCTTCCTAACTCCATTCTCCTGCCTTCAGACCTCAGACACCCGCACTAATCAAGAATCTATCTCTGGCGTAAAAATAGGTGGCCCCCTGACTAGTCTGAATAAGGGTGTCGACCCGAATCGTCACCCATTCCTTCTCTCCAGAGATGCTGCCTGTCCCGCTGAGTTACTCCAGCCTTTTGTGTCTAAGTCATATTCTGATTTGATATGCTTTGTGATATTTTCAGAAGAATTTCTGGGCTCTGAAGCTCCTATTTGACAGCCTGAGCACGAAAGAGGAAATCCTGCACAATTTCTGCGCCATGCTGAGCAACAACATTTATATACATAGAAGCATGATGATTGATGTGTAAGTACTAATTTGCCACCACCAACAGCAGCAGTCAATCAGGAGTTTTGACAGCTCAACCACTTGCATAGATGCTGGCGTTGAACTGAATTGTTGAATACTGTTTTGCTCGATTAGTGAGGCACTTCTGCATATGTGCTTGTATATTTCGGGCATTTAAGAAGTAATTTCCAATATACTTATTACTGAATCGCTTTGAGTATTTGAATAAAATTATTTTGAATGTGATTCATTGCATGTTTTTTGTGCTTGTGGCAAGGTTATCTTATAGAAAACATTTGTATCCCATAAGCTTTTGGAGCGATACATCGTGGAAACAGGCCCTTTAGCCCAACTTGCCCACACCGGCCCATGCATGTCCCACCTGCCTGCGTTTGGTCCATATCACTCCAAACCTGTCCTATCCATGTGCCCGTCTCACTGCTTCTTAAACGTTGGGATAGTCCCAGCCACAACTCTGGGACTATCCTCTGGCAGCTTGTTCCATACACCATACGCCCTTTGTATGGAAAACGTTACCTCACAGATCCCTATTAAATTTTTTTCCCCTTCACCCTATACTTATGTCCACTGTTCCTCGATTCACCTTCCCTGGGCAAGAGACCCGATCTATTCCTCTCATGATTTTATACACCTCTTTAAGATCGCCCCTCATCCTCCTGCGCTCCACGGAATAGAGTCCCAGCCTGCTCAACCTCTCCCTGTGGCTCAGTATCTTGTATCTTTGTATCCTATAACTCTGACCTTGAGGACCATTGTTGAACCTTTCTCTCATCAGAATGTCACTGTCATTGTGGCTACTGAGAGTTTAATTTGCAATCGCATGCAAAGCATTGATTATTCAATGACAATCTGGGAGGCAAATTAAGCTCTATTTGGCTGAAATATTTATCTTGCCACTAATGCCATAGTAAAATAAATGTATACCAGCATTAGCAATCCTATTTCCTGAAGAGCCCCCTTAGAAGATAATACTCAAAACTCAATTCTAGTCCTTTGTGAGACGTTATTATTTCTCCTTAAAAACATCACTTTTTCATGATTATTGCTAAAATTCTAATCTGAAATGTACAACTGTTTTTTAATGTGTGTTTCTTTTAACTTTTAGGGTTAAGTGTCACGATGCCAACTATGTCTCTGACCTTGTGACTCTCTTTCTGTCTTTTGAACAAACTACCGTTCAATCCTTGAGCATTCCTGTTCTCAACGTTCTTGTGGAGGAGTGGCATGAGTGAGTTTATTTTGTCTACAAGACTCGCATCGTATATTTCACCTAATATCAGACATCTGAAAGTATTTGTGATGAAAGGAACTGCAGATGCCGGTTTACACCGAAGACAGACACAAAATGCTGGAGTAACTGAGCGGGTCAGGCAGCATCTCTGGAGAGAAGGGCGTTTCTATAGTGTGACATTTCACCCATTCCTTGGTACAGTGGAATTTGTTAGTCTCCAAGTTGGTGAATGGTTGAGAATATTTTTGCCATTTGCAGTATACACAAGGTGTGCGCTGATGGCTTTTCCTGTGCACCCCCCATTTTAGTGTTGTCTTGGTGCTATTTCTTTTCCAAAATGTTTCAATTCTGATAAGCAGATTCCTTTGTGACACCATAACTGGAATGTTTTTTTTTACCAGACATTCAAGTGCATTGATCTTTTTTTAAACTTGTGGGGTTTAACCCAGTTTTGGGAACTGTCTACCCTTCTTCCCCCCCCCCCCGAGAGCTTGTCTGCCGTGACAGGTTGTTTGACCCGAGATACCATTATTCTAGGAGGGATATTGTTATTGGTGTCTAAGATACTAAATCTTACACTTCCACCAGTTTGCATCACATTTTTTTTATATAGTCTAAATTGTGACTATTTTTCACAGATTCAAAACTAAGGAACATCTATGGATACAATCTCTTCATACTTTCCTACAGACTAAGGTATGGCTTTGATTTAAACTTGTCATGTCAAATAAAGGAAGAATACATCATAGTTCCTTTGGCATTAGTTCGGCAACAGATAAGGTTTAGGTTTTGTTTATTAATGTCACATAAGGTCATAAGTGATAGGAGCAGAATTAGACCATTCGGCCCATCAAGTCTACTCCGCCATTTAATCATGGCTGATCTATCTCCCCCTCCTAACTCCATTCTTCTGCCTTCTCCCCATAACCCCTGATCAAGAATCTATCTATGTCTACTGTACAAATATCCTCCACAGTCTCCACTTGGCCTCCACAGTCTTCCGTGGCAATGAATTCCATAGATTCACGATCCTTTATCTAAAGAAATTCCTCCTCGTCTCCTTCCTAAAGGAACGTTCTTTAATTCTGAGGCTATGACCTCTGGCCATGGTCTCTCTCACTAGTACAATAGATGGAGCAAAGGGGAAGATACAGAAGGCAGAATATAGTTCTCAGCATTGTAGTGCATCAGTTACTTAGACAAGATCTAATGTCTGCAGTTGGGTAGAGATGAGTTGAGTATGTGGAAGGAAGTCTGATAACAAGGGGAAGAAGCGGTCTCTGCATCTGGTGGTGCACGCCTTCAAACTTCTGTACCTTCTCCCAGACGGGAGCAGGAAGAAGGGGGAATAACCAGGGTGAGAAGTAAAGTGTATCTCATTGTATTTGTGTTGTAGGAGAGGGGAATTCCTGGCTTAGTTTGACTGTACGACAGCTCTGCGCCACTTTGACAGTCGGCTGCTTCATTTATCATGTATTTTATTTCCCGCTTTTCAGGTTGTTCCAGCCATGGAGATGGTCAACACTGCACAGTTTACTGAATTACGGAATAAACTAAATCGGATACTTTAAAGCCAATGTTGTCACATCCTAGAAACCATCCACAAGCCATGGACGGTGGATTGCCATGGCAATGGACCTTGTTACACTATGACTGCGAAAGTTGCTCCCGAAACCTATTGCAATGACTTTAAAATTTAATCCGCATTTTCATACAAACCAAGGAAACGAGGCACAAATAGAAAGCCTGCAGCTTTGAAAAATTTTGTTACCTTTTGATATTTTTCCAGGTTTATAAAATAGTCGGTGAAGATATTTGCGTTTTATTACGAAACTGTTTAAAATATTGGCTCCGAGGATTTCTATAGGTAGAGCTAATTTATCCTGATTTTGTTGTTACCATTTTTAATGATATTGTGCTCCAATTGTCAGGGATATTTGGGGAGAGAGTGGAGGGAACTAAATCGAGCAAGAAGTGGTTGTGGAGAGATGGGAGGGAGCAGGGTAGCCTTATAAATATTTATTTATTTTCACTTTCTTAGTGAATGTTCACGAAAGGTATAGTGCGAGCATACTTGTTTTTCGGTATTGACTCGTGCACCTTAAACAAAGAGAATAACGCAAAATGCCATTCTTAAAATAGAAATACCTGGGAGGTTAACAAAGGCCACCTTTCCGCCTTGAGTTATTTTGATGCTTCTTGGTTATCATTATTGTAGACAGTGGTCGGACAGAAACATAGACAGTTTAAGAAGGGGTTAAATTGCTCACAAAGTCTTTGTCAAGAAAAGATTTGTCTAGTTGGAGATAATGTACGCCCTCAACTTTTTTTACCAGGGATGGCTTGATGAAGAAAAATCAAACGCCTCAATCTCTGCCTAGGGTTCAATAATTCAAAATCAACATGCAAGTGTCATCCAGCGAATGACCAATAATTCTACATGGAAAAATGGAAGTGCCCAACAGAATTCATCTCCCCACCCCCCTCCCGTTTTAAATAACATTTAACAAACTCCTTCGACCAAAAAGATTGTTAAATGTTCCTGGTTTATACAGCCCTGTGTTTGAAAGAGTTGAGTCAAAATTTGTTCCCAATGTGCTAATTTTTTTTTTAAAAACATGTTGGTTGTGGTTAATGTTATTAGCACAGTCGTCACCACTAAGTCGAGATTATGGTTAGAAGTCCTGCAACAGACTCTTCAGCATAGAAACTAAACCAACCTGTCAATAGAGTACTGAGAAAGTGTTGCCTGATAGATAATTAACAAGGGCACACTCCACACATGTGTGAACATCAAGTTACTGTTGTGGGATCGTTTGGGGGAAGTGGAGAGGGTTTTCACCTGTGACTGGTCAAAAGTTATCCTTTTAACAATATCGCCAAACCAGATTATGTGCTTATTGTATCATTGATGTTCGTGGGAACCTGTGCTTCCCAAAATGGCTCCCGTATTTCCTCCATTACAGCTCGGGTTACATGAAAAAAACATATTTCATTGAGTGTAGACAAGGAACCACAGATGCTGGAATCTTGTGCAAAGTGCCGGAGTAACTCCGTGGGTCTGGCAGCATCTGTGGAATGAATGAACAGGCAACGTTTTGGATCGGGACACCTTTTCACACTGATTGTAGTCGGGAGATGCTGTATCTCCTTTCCTGCATTCCCCTTTCCTCCCCCTCACATCCACCCCCCCCCTTCCCCTCCTCCACACTGCAATCAGTCTGAAGAAGGGTCCTAATCCGAAACTTCACCTGCCCATTCCCTCCACAGATGCTGCCTGACTTGCTGAGTTACTCAAGCACTGTGTTTCACTGATTGCAAAACAGTTTCACGGCATCACAGAAGTCCTGTATCAATCTAAGCCTTTCCCATTCAGGATCTTGTGTGCCATTGTGTAGACATTTTGTGCTGTGGAGATGGGAAATAACAAATACACACAACTCTTGATCAAATACTCAACTAATTTTAATTTGTATTGGTTATAATTATAATGCAGAATTTTCCATTAATTTAAGTATTGGTTCCATTGCCAACCTGTGAGCTTAGATATAATGTATAGGAAAGAACTGCAGATACCGGTTTGAATCGAAGGTAGACACAAAATGCTGGAGTAACTCAGCGAGTCAGGCAACATCTCTGGAGAGAAGGAACGGGTGACGTTTTGGGTCTGAATTTCGAACATAAAATGCTCCAATTTAGTGTCTCGCTTCGATATACTCTTCTGCAGCAGAACAATGTTGCAAGAGTTAAGCTTCAATCTGACGAAGGGTCCCGACCCTAAACGTCACTTATTCATTTGCTCCAAAAATGCTGCGTTACTGACCCGCTGAGTTACTCCAGTATTTTGCGTCTGTCTTTGATATCAACCAGCATCTGCAGTTCCTTGTTAAGGCAACGTTTTTGTGCTACGGCTTGCTAATCTGATTCAGCTCTCCATTTAATGTTCTGTTTTACCATCTAGCAAACTCAATTTGTATTTAAAAACATTGTCAAGCTGATGATTATTTGATGAAAGATTTACGTCAACCAGTTTGATTTTGGAGAAGGTTGATAATGGGAGCAGCATGCGAGTGTTTGAGTCCATTTTGGTCGTATTTGACTTTACCTTTTTCCGTTTGGCACTTTCCTGCAGAGTAAACCTCTTAATTCAATATAATTTCATGGATCTTCAGTGATGATGGTTCTAAAAAAGAACAAAATCTTTAACCTTCAGGACATTCCCTTTAAAAAAAAATTCATCTGAATTTTGTAAATGCTGAGGTATTGTACAGTTACATAACTTGACTTTGATATGGTTTCTGGTTGAAGTTGAATACATGACACTTTGGCCTATTGTCCTGTGGTTTGTATGTATATATTACTGTGGCAAAAGCCAAGCCTGTTTGCAAATAACGATTCTTGTAGAAGCTAAATAGTTGACTCGTGTCAAAGTACTTTGTTCCAATTTTTTTAAAGAAAGCCTTATATATTCTTCTAGCGTTTCTGTACCATTCATATCTTTTAAAATCTGTATTTGTATGTAATCGCTCAATAAATTTTTCAATTCCGTTTCTAAAAAAATAATAGTAGTGTTGGTTGTGTGCTGTGTTTGTGAGTCCTTGTTGTGTTTTGGGGGTGGGGTGGTGGAGGGAATTTTGTGCCACTTGGATTGCAAACAACAGTCATGTTTCCAATGGTAATAGTTCACAATGGAAGTAGGAGTGGATAGGTGACGTTTCAAGTCGAGACCATTCTTCCGTCTGAAGAAGGGTCTGACCCTTTGATTCTTGATTAGTACAGGTGTCTGAGGTTACGGGTAGAAGGCAGGAGAATGGGGTTAGGAGAGATAGGTCAGCCATGATTGAGTAGGCTTGATGGGCCGAATGGCTTAATTCCACTCCAATCACTTGTGATCCTAAATGTCACACGCTCCTTCCGCAGATGCTGCCTGACCCGCTGAGTTCCTCCAGCACTTGGGATTTCGCTCAAGATTCCAGCACCTGCATTTCCCTGCATCTCTAAGTTCTCCATGTTTGTCTTTATCGAAAATAGTTTTTCCAAGGAGTACGTTTCCATATTTTATCAATTAGCCCAATAAATTCAAATCCTGATAACGTTGGGCCCAGCATGATTTTAGCAGGTGAAACCGGCAGAACATAAGAATAAGGGGTAAGCTATTTAGAACGGAGATGAGGAAACACTTTTTCTCACAGAGAGCTGTGTCTGTGGAATTCTCTGCCTCAGAGGGCAGTGGAGGCCGGTTCTCTGGATACTTTCAAGAGAGAGCTAGATAGGGCTCTTAATCAGCGACAACGATGAGTCAGCCTACAGGGATGAGATCCAGCACCTGACCACCTGGTGTGCCGACAATAACCTCATCCTCAACTCCAAAAAGACGAAGGAGATTATTGTCGACTTCAGGCAGACCAGAGGAGGCAGTCATACCCCCATCCACATCAACGGGATGACTGACATTTATGGTGAAGAAGGATTTAATTCCTCTGGAGTGCATATCTCGGAGGAATGTCCTGGTCCCTCAACACCTCCAAGCTGATCAAAAAGGCAGCAGGTGCGCCTTTACTTCCTACGGAGGCGAAGGAAAGCCCACCTGTCCCCCCAGATCCTGACCAACTTTTACCGCTGTACCTAGAGAAGTATCCTGACCACCTGCTTCACGTTGCCTATTTCCTTCGCTGCACTGCTGCGGACAGGAAGGCACTACAACGGGTGGTGAGTTTCCGCGCAGCACATCATCGGTGCCTTCGCTCCCTGCCATGGATGCCCTCCACCGAAAACGGTGTCTGAGACGGGCTGGGAAGATCATCAAAAACCCCTCACACCCCAACCATGGACTGTTTGCAGGAGCCTCAGGTCACGTACCAGCAGGATGAGGAAAAGCTTCTATAACAACACAATCACACTGCTGAACTCGGAGTCCCGACGATAGACTTCTCTGGTCCCTCCGTCCCCCTTTGTTTAATCATTCTGTATTTCCTGATTATTCAGTATCTTCTCTCTTTCTACTTTTTTCTTGTCTTTTCTCTTTATGTACAACTACTACGGTTGACGCAAAATTGCATTTCGTTGTACTGATACTTGTATTTGTGCGATGACATTAAAGTTGAATTGAATTAAAGATAGCGGAGTCGGGGGATATGGGAAGAAGGAGCGGGGTACTGATTGAGCATGATCACATTGAATGGCAGTGCGGCCTCGAAGGGCCGAATGGCCTACTCCTGCCCCTATTGTCTAAAACTTAAACCATGTAACACGGAATCACTGACATTTATGGTGAAGAAGGATTTAATTTCTGGTCAATATCAGGAATATTTTGGTCGACATAAATGCTGGTGAAACTCAGCGGGTGAGGCAGCATCTACGGTGCAAAGGAAATGGGCAACGTTTCGGGTCAAAACCATTCTTCAGACTGAAGAAGGGTTTCGACCTGAAACGTTGCCTATTTCCTTCGCTCCATAGATGCTGCCTCATCCGCTGAGTTTCTCCAGCATTTTTGTTTACCTTCGATTTTCTAGCATCTGCAGTTCCTTCTTAAACATCAGTAATATGTTCGTTTTAAAACTTGTTCCTCCAATTCCAAGGTGAAAAGGATGTCAGGCAATTAATTTGCATTCCAAATGATACTTCCAAACCATATCTTCAATCAAAACTCCAGAGCATTGTGGTTTGTTTATTTGCAACTACAAATTTGCTTAAAGCAGCTTGAAGCTTGCATATTATCTTCATTTGCATTATTTAAAGCATTGTCCTTTTACGTGATTTAAAGCGTGCAATATAATTACTGAATCGAGAACATTTTTAGCCTTTTGCCCTCCGAGAGCAATGTTTGTTTAAACTCTGCACAGAAAAAGAAATCGGAGTAATATACAAGGGCACAGCGGTAGAGTTACTGCCTTGCAGCACCAGAGACCCGGGTTCGATCCTGTCTGCACGGAGCTTGTACGTTCTCCCTGTGACTGCGTGAGTCTTCTCAGTTCTTCAGTTTGCTCCCACACAGGTTTGTAAGTTAATTGGCTTGGGTTTGTCTACTTGGTATAAGTGTAAATAGTCCCTCGTGTGTGTGTGTGTAGGATAGTGTCAATGTACGGGGATCGCTGGTCGGCGCAGACTCGGTGGGCCGAAGGGCCTGTATCTGCGCTGTATCTCTAAACTAAACGAAAAAATAATATCTGTGCACATTGCACTTAGCAACACACTGCACTAATGTTATTCCCAGTGATTTTTATTGCAGATGAAAAGGTGCCGATACACACAATTAATAAACATAAATGTTGCGGGGTCGGCTAACAAATTGTTGAACTATCCAGAGGTGCGTGTGTACCATAGTGTTGCCTACCATCACAAAAATACCACTGGTGTGCCAACTGTTTCTCATTCAACCTCGCCAAGCTTCATCCTTCTGAATAACTTCCTCTGGTCTGCCTCTTCCATGCGCTCTCTTGCCATCCACAAACAGACATTCGTGAACCAAGATAAGATGATGAAAGGTCAGGCTACATCTGTAGGATTAATCGTGGAGTTATGCAGCACAGTTATCGGTCCCCCAGTCCAACATGCCCACGCCAAACAAGATCCCTCCCCCCACCCCCTCTGCCTACGTTTAGCCCATATCCTTCTAAACTCTTCCATTCCATGTTCCTGTCTAAATGCCTTTTAAATGTTATACCATCTGTCTCAACTACCTCCTCTGGCAGCTCATTTCATATACCCACTGCCATTCAAAATCATGCTTCTCATATTAAAGTCGTTTGATAACGGCCCTGCCATCCTGCCCGGTCAGAGTGAGCAGATTCTTGCATTAATGAACCACCTGGCTCACCTTGAGTCCACATGAGAGAAGGCAGTTCCTTTAACTAGTTGTAAGATATGAAGTTAACCATTTAGTGGTGAAGCGATGACAGGAATTTGCAGCATGGGAATGGGGAATTTTGTGATGTAGAAACAAGGAACTGGAGATGCTGGTTTACAAAAGAAGTCCACAAAGTAACTCAGCAAGTCAGACAACATCTCTGATTGAATGAATTGGTTGAAAGATGCAGCGTGGAAAGAGGCCCTTCACCCCATTGAGTCCATGCTAACCATCAGTTCACATCAGTTCTATGTTATCCCACTTTCACATCCGCTCCCCACACACTAGGGACAATTTACATCTTGGAAACAGCACACAGATACAGACAAAGGCTCGTCGGCGTAACTGGGAGGGAGCTGGAGACGTGGGACGTGAGGCGGATGAGCAAGGGCCAGCAGGAGGATGAACCGGGGTAATGCCTCCAGGCAGCACCTTCAAGGTTGGCTGCAGGAGGCACCTATGAGGCACAAAGCTGGCCGGGCGAGCAGAGGGACGTCAGTTTGCGGGAACTCCTTCAGTACATCGAGCGTATGGGCCGAGGGGCCTTAGGACTGAATAATGGCGCCTGCACAAGGTCATGAGTGATAGGAGTAGAATTAGGCCATTCGGCCCATCAAGTCTACTCTGCCATTCAGTCATGGCTGATCTATCCTCCTAACCCCATTCTCCCATTACATCTGACATCCATACTAATCAAGAATCTATCTCTGCCTTAAAAATATCCGCTGTCTTGGCCTCCTCACCCTTCGAGAGCAAAGAATTCCACAGATTCACCACCCTCTGACTAAAAGAAATTTCTCCTCATGTCCTTCCAATAGGAACATACTTTAATCCTGAGGCTGTGACCTCTAGTCCTAGACTCTCCCACCTGTGGAAGCGTGTAATACATGCAAGAGGAATTTCACTGTCCAGTTGCACAGGTGACAAATAAATCACTTTAGCGCCAGTGAGAGATTGTGTTGGTTATCCCAGCTTCACGCTAATTCATTAACATACATGGAATAGGTCTGTAGAGTCCAGATGCGTTCCAGTGTAAATCGGTTTGATTCTGCAATCTGCCACATTGTAAAACCACTTCCCCAGAAAATCGACTTAATTTAGCTTCATTAACCGTGTTGTAATGTTATGAATTATTTAGTGCCGGCTAAAAATAGACAGTTATACCAACCTGGATTAACATGGATAACTGAATATTAAAAGGATCTCGTGGTATTATATTTATCTTGCAGCTTTTATAAAACGGGTAGAGCTATTGAGTCTAATCTTGTTGATCTATGTTCTCTCGCAGTGGGGACATTTACAGCTGCTGCATGAAAATCCTGCTCTTTGAAACATTCAGAAAGTTTAAGGTCCTGTCCCATCATAGTTGCAGCAGGTCGCCAAAACTTTTCAAAATGTTGAAAATCCAGCGGTGACCAGAAAAAGGTTCAACTCTTTGGGCCACTACCCGGAGGAAACCCACGTGGTCACAGGGAGAACGTGCAAACTCCACACAGGCAGCACGTAAAATCAGGATCAATAATCAAGACCATCGTCAAGAGAGAGGTCAGACAGCTAACTGCCCTCCTGACCCACAGAATATTAGAATATTCCCTGCATTTCTTCATTTTATCTTTGTTTGGTAATATCTCTGTATAACCTTTGGTATGTTGCGTCTAGTTTAGTTTAGAGATACAGCGCGGAAACAGCACCTTCACCCCGCAGAGTCCGCGCCGACCAGCGATCCCTGCACACTAACATTATCCTACACACACTGGGGACAATTTACACTTACACCAAGCCAATTAACCTACAAACCTGTACGTCTTTGGAGTGTGGGAGGAAACTGAAGATTTCGGGGAAAACCCACGCGGTCATGGGGAGAACGTGCAAACTCCGTACAGACAGCACCTGTAATCTGGATCGTACGCAGGTCTCCGGCACCTCAAGCGCTGTAAGGCAGCAACTCTACCGCTGCGCCAATCTACTGCCCTTTATATTTTAAATTATTTAAATTGAAGCGGTGAAGACAGAGGCATCTCATTGCGTTAATAACCAGCCTCCAACAGCAGAGGGCACCCTCTATCCAAAGCTTGGATTAAAGAACCAAACAGCTTCCACACGTCGGTTTAGGTTCATTATTGTCACGTATACAGTGAAAAGCTTTGTTTTGCATGCTAGCCGATCAAATCAGATAACGCTCTAGATAAATCCAATCAAGTCAAGTACAATAGGTAGAGCAAAGGAGAAGACACAGAGTCCAGAATATAGCTCTCGGCATTGTAGCGCATCGGTTCCATAGACAATGTAGACACGAAATGCCGGAGTAACACAGCGGGTGAGGCAGCATCTCTGGAGAGAAGGAATGGACGACGTTGGCGCTGTAAAGGGGCTGTCCCACTTGGGCGACCAAATCCGCGAGTTCTGGCAAGTTTGCCCTCGACTCATACTCGCAGCATGGTCGACACGAGGTCGTCGGAGGTCTTTGTAACTCTCCTTCATGCTCGAGAGTAGTCCCCGCGTACTCGAGGCCTCTGCTAGGTCACGGCGTATTTTTCAACATGTTGAAAAATGCCCGCAAGTAAAAAAAGGTCGCCATGGAAAAAATCGATACTTTTTTTACTGGTAGGTTTAGTCGTAGTAGGTCGGCATGTTAATCGTAGGTAATCGAGGGTAGTCGTAGATAGTCTTCATCATAGTCGAAGGGAGGTCGAAGGAGGTCATCTTCACTCTCCACTATTCGGTGTCCAATTTTCCCGAAGTTAGTCGAAGCTAGTCTTCAACATAGTCGAAGGAGGTCTTCAACATGACATTTTTTTCAAACTCTCCTAACTTCTAAACTTGCCATTTAGGTCGCCCAAGTGGGACAGCCCCTTAAGTCAGCAACTCTATCACTGCGCCACCGTGCTGCCCAAGAGTTTGGATAATATACATTATAAGTTCTCACTATCAGAGAAGTGCATTTTTATAATGTATTTTGTCATGTAATTTCAAATAGTTCTCATTATTGCAAAACACAAAGTGCTGGAGGAACTCAGCGGGTCAGGCAGCATCTGTGGAGGGAATGGGCAGGCGACGATTCGAGTTGGGACCCTTCCTCAAGAGACCAGCGTCTGAAGTTCCTTGTGTCTCATTACTACAATGTGGGAATGTCACGTTTCCTGATTTCCACTGCAAAACATTGGTGTCGAGCTGGCCTGTTTGAAAGGGGTCAGGCACAATCAATGAAAAGTAGAGGTTTAGTTTATATTTAAAACTACACAGAAACGCAAAGAGGAAGATATTTGTACCGAAGATAAACACAAAATGCTGGAGTATCTGTGCAGAGAAGGAATGGGTGACGTTTTGGGTCGCGACCTTCTTCCGACCTGACCCGAAAAGTCTAACCTGACCTCTCTCCAGAGATGCTGCCTGTCCCGGTGAGATAACTCCAGCATTTTGTGTCTATCTTCGGTTTAAAGCAGCATCTGCACAGTTCCTTGCTACAGGTTTATTCCCTTAATGGTTTCCTGTGGCTCTTCACCTTACTTTGTCCTCTGTGTGAATTGGAAATCTGAAGTGTAGATCACCAGTCTGATGGTCTGCGTCTGCGTCTGCGTCTGTGTCTGTGTCTGTGTCTGTGTCTGCATCTGTGTCTGTGTCTGTGACACTGTGTGTATTTCCCTTTCAAAGGTGTGAAGCAAATCGCATTGGATTCTTGGGTTATTTTTACACACAATCGTTTTTTTAGCTGCTGTATTTTGGAGAGCAGACAGTATGAAATGCAATTGAAAACACCTTGCGTGCAGAAACAGTACAAAGGAATTTAATAGCCATTTGTAGATGGTTAATAGTAAATTGTCCTTGGTGTGTGTAGGATAGTGTTAGTGTGCGGGGATCGCTGGTTAGCACGGACACGGTGGGCCGAAGCAGGGGGCGGAAATCCTGGGGGGGGACAAGGGGGACACGCCCCCCTCCCCCTGCTTTGAGAGATGGGGGACAATCCCCCCCATGTTTTGTAATCTGGACTTTATCAGACGCTTTCTAAGGGCTGAATCAGCCCGTTCGTGGGGCCTTTCAGCGCCCGGCGCAGCTTAAAATCAACCTGCTGCATCGAGGCGATCGAGGCTCCCGATGTTGAAGCCCCCGCCAGCCGATGAAAGACCCCGAGAACGGGCCGACTCAAGCCACACGATTCGGGGAGGACGAAGCTGGAGTTCGGAGTCGGTCACCAACAAGGTCAGCTCCCGATGTTACCGTCCACAGGGCCCACGGCCGAAGCCTCGCGTTTGTTCGCATGCGCGCGAGCGGCCACCAAGTAATTGTGTCCCCCCACGTTTTACAGCGATTTCCGTGCCTGGGCCAAAGGGCCTGTTTCAGCGCTGCATCTCTAAACTAAACTAAATCACAGGTGAGAGCATCACTACGATGGCAAGTGATCATTCTGACAAGCTCAAAGAGCAACATCACAAATGTAACGACTGATGATACAAAATAGAGGCTGATGTTCTTTGGCCAACAAAGAATCATTTTTCACAGAAGCTGATTTAATCTGAATTTATCAGGTTGAAAAGAGGTTTAAAGTGCATTGTCGCAACACGAGTTCGGTTTGGCATCAAATTCATTTATTATCAATTTACCAACATTTCCTTTTGAAGTAGAGCAAGAATCAGAATGGGGATTTAGATCTGAATATTAATGTTATTGTTTGTATTTTGTGGTAATGCATGTGACATTGGCGTGCGTGCCTGTGCCTTGCAGGGAGAGAGTCGCTGCCACTTCAGCAGATGGTCGTTAGTTATTAATTATTGCCTTTCTGGATGAGTCAGTCCACCGCTCTGGAGAGCAGGGATAATTCACGGCTCACCAGAGAGTCTTGCCGCTCGTGATGAGGAACACAGGGGAGACAGCTCAGGGCTTGGGGCGGCCACTCGACAGATTGTACGGGCCCCGCTTGCTTGCGTGATCCGAGGCAGTTGCCGGGCTGCAGGGGATGTGGAATCTCATGTTGCTTTGCAATAAGAAGGGCTATAGCACCGGTCTGGTTCATTAATCACCCCCCCCCCCCCCCTCCCCCCCCCCCCCCCCCCCCGGACTGCATTCACATCGCACGTGTGTGAGCGGCTGACAGGGTAAATGTTGCATGGCGCTGGGGGCAGATGGACAATGGGACTCTAGAACAGCGGTAGAGTTGCTGCCTCACAGCACCAGAGACCTGGGTTCGATCCTGGCTACGGCTGCTGACCAAAGATCCTACAGCGAGCAAGATAGATCACTCGATGAAAAAGACGTAGTACGGTCATGGGCAGATTCGTGTGTAATTTTCGGCCCCATTTCCGTAACCGGCTTCCGTCTCCGCACCAAAGATCCCGCAGCGGAGCAAAGACGGAGACGGAAGCCGGTTACGGAAACATCCTCGTAAAAATAAAAGTCCTTTGGTAAAAATCTTCCCCTCATTTTCAGAATTTAATTTATTAACACAAACTGTTCCCCCGCAACGTTGATTACACTGCGGGTCGGGTCGGGTCGGGTTACGGAAATGGATGAAAAAAAGGCCCACGTTCCGCTCCGTTGCGTACTACACGTCAGCCCATTGCATTTAGCAGGAGTGATCTATCTTGCTCCGCTATAGGATCTTTGCTGCTGACTACAATAGGGGGGTTGCACGTAAGGTCATCAGGTCAAAGGGCGTGACGCACTGGGTAGCTCAATCTTTCTGGAGTACAAAGCAGCTTCCGGCATACACTAGTAACACACGAAGCACGTACGTTCTTACCTGATAGAAACTGCCAAAATGGTCCATTTTTGGGCTGTAAAAATTGTGGAAATTGGGGTAACCGTTAGAGAAAACCGCCACAATCACTGCTGCTCACTGACTTGCCAAAGAGCAGCGTGCCAGTGGATTGAGGGCAAGCCCCCGCCCACAGCCGGCTGGGGCTGGAGGGCGACTGAGTGGTCTGAACCCGAGCACCAAGGTGTAAGCGGTCAAAGGTGCGCATCCCTCGGTACAGCCCCCACTCTCCCCCCAGTGGTCAGGGCTGTCCGGCCACGGCCGCCCTCTGCCCCGTCACCCCCTGTGCGGCCGCGCTGTGACGGGCTGTGGGTCGGCAGTGCCCACACACGCGGGGCAGTGACTACGGGCAGAGGATTACACGGGGCCATAAACCCTGCAAAGTCCACGTCAGAGTCACTGACCGCGCTGCACCGGCACCAGACCCCGTCCCACACACCGGGGTGATTCATCCCCCTGATTCACCCTGACCCCCACACGGGATGATTCACCCCCCACGGGTGCCGGCCGTTTCAGCCGCCAAACACCAGCCGCCGGATGCTGGGACAGAAGACGGGCCCACTGTACAGGCAGCCATAGTAAGTGCTTACCTGACGTTCACCGCTTGTACTCCAGAAGGTGTTGCGTGGTAACAGTACGGATCACGGGTAGTGACGTCGACTGCTGTGCAACCTCCCTATTCCTTGTATGTTTTTACTTACTTGGCTAATAAATGAATTACTTACTTACAGAGTTTGTACGTCCACCCCGTGGCCTGCATTGGGTTTTCTCCGGGTGCTCCGGTTTTCTCTCACAATCCAAAGACGTACAAGTTTGTAGGATAATCGGTAAAATTGTAAACTTGATCCTCGTGTGTGGTGGACAGTGCTAGTGTGCAGGGTGATCGCTGGGCAGTGCGGACTCAGTGGGCCAAAGGGCCTGTTTCCACACTGTATCTCTAAAATCTAAAACATTAAATACATTCATAAGTTCTGCAATAGCTACATTCTGATTTAACTTCTAAATTAAAATAGTTAAAAATCAAACTTCTTGAAAGCTTAATCAAAGAGCAATTTGTGGAAAGGCCCTTCGGCCCATCGAGTCTGCGCCAGTCAGCAGACTAACACACTAACACAATGCCAGGGACAATTTACAATCTTTACCAACCTACAAACCTGCACGCCTTTGGAGTGTGGGAGGAAACCGGAGCACCCGGAGAAAACCCACGCAGTCACAGGGAGAACGTACAAACTCCGCGCAGCCAGCATCCGTAGTCGGGATCGAACCCGGGACTCAGGCGCCGCAAGGCAGCAACTCTACCGCTGCACCACCGTGCTGACTTAAAAGTTGCACGTCATTTGAATCCTTCTAATATTTTTTTTTTAATCTTAATTTTCCAGCATTTGCAATGTATTATTTTTGTACAATGTACTAATCCACTGGGGATGAATTCTGCACTGTACCCAGCTCCCCACAGGGCGAGACTGATCTTGCTGAAGTGTATTTAATGCTCCATCGCTGCCGGGCCCCGGCCTTTTTTTAATCACACTGATGTTTAACTTTGGCCAAGGCACCCACCAGAGGCAACGGAGTTAATTGTCCTGGTGATCTGCTAATTGTTCTGCCTGGAACATTCACACAAGGTCCCTTGCCTTAACTGTTCTCTTTATATCCCTGCCCACACTCTTAGTCACGTATTAACAGAACAGTGCAAACCGCTCATACAATCTGTGAGTCAATGACGGAAATGATCATCAGTGCCGGCTCCGATGTGCTATGAACCTTTTCATACCTCTAGTTTCACCCTTCCCTGACTCTCGGTCTGAAGACGGGTCTCGACCCGAAACGTCACCCATTCCTTCTCTCCAGGGATGCTGCCCGTCCCGCTGAGTTACTCCAGCATTTTGTGTCTATCTTCGGTGTAGACCCAGCACCTGCAGTTTCTTCCTACACAAAAAATAGTTAGGTTTATTGCCACGTGTACTGAGGTACAGTGAAAAGCCTTTGTTGCAGCAGTTGAAAGGCCATACATGATGGCAATCGAGCCATTTTTACAGTGTACAGATACACGATCAAGGGAATGTAGACAAAATTGCTGGAGAAACACAGCAGGTGCGGCAGCATCTATGGAGTGAAGGAAGTAGGCAACGTTTCGGGCCAATTTTCCAGCATCTGCAGTTCCTTCTTAAACAAAAACCTTATAATCCGGTCTTGGGAATGACATTTGAAATCGCATCCTTCAGATTCAGGCTTGGGAACGCAGCCAGCTGAGAATCATAGGTAACACACAAATCATTCAGCATCATAAGCCTTTATTTGTCATTATTGACAACGTCATCAGCAGTAGGGCATGCAGTCAATGAAACCATTGTCATACACACGGACGGATGTGTGTGGGAAGGAGCTGCAGATGCTGGAGTTTAAACTGAAGTTAGACACAAAATGCTGGAGTAACTCAGCGGATTCAGGCAGCATCTCTGGAGAGAAGGAATGGGTGATGTTTCGGGTCGAGACCCTTCTTCAGACTGATTTCTAGTGGGGCGAGAGAAAACTAGAACAGTTATGGGGGTGGGACAAAGCCGTGATAGGTGGGTGGCGCAGCGGTAGAGTTGCTGCCTCACAGCGCCAGAGACCCGGGTTCGATCCTGACCACAGGTGCTGTCTGTACGGAGTTTGTACGTTCTCCCCGTGACCTGCGTGGGTTTTTCCCCAAGACGTACCGGTTTGTAGGTAAATTGGCTTGGTTATAAATGTAAAATTGTACCTAGTGTGTGTCAGCACGGATTGGGTGGGCCGAATGGTCTGTTTCTGCTCTGTATCTCTAAGCTAAATTAAATCAAAGATCAGTTCCGCCACTTTGAGCAGCTGAGCCGCACTGGGGAAGAGAAGGCTGGCGGTTATCGTTTGCAAACCCAAGCACACGGTTTGCTTATTTCCCATGGAGTGTAACACGTCTCTGCCGGACCATGTTGTCACTCCTCACGCATGCACACACTTGCGCCATTTCCAACACGAAGCACTAACGCTGCAACTAAAATAGAAAGAATCCCCAAGTTTATAGCGCCTTTCACATCCTTGTGATTTTCACAGCACTTAACAGCCATGAGTTGCTTCGAAACGTATGCACTGCAGTTTAGTAGACATCACCAATTAATGTGTGGCAGAATGTGTAAACGGAGGAGCTGTCTTGAGCCCACAAAGGTGATCTTCAAATGTTACCAGAATGGTCCAGTTTAGAGATACAGCATGGAAACAGGCCCTTCGGCCCACCAAGTCCACACTGTCCCCACTCGTTCTATGTTATCCCACTTTCTCATCCACTCCCTACATACTAAGGATGATATACAACAGGCAATTAGCCTACACACCCATCTGCGGAGTTTGGGAGGGAACCAGAGCACCCAGAGGAAACCCACGTGGTCACAGGGAGAACATGCAAACTCCCCACAGACAACTTTACCGACTAAACCAACATTTAGACTTTGGACTTCAGAGGCACAGCACGGAATCAGGCCCTTCGACCCACCAAATTAGCACCAATCAGTACACTAGTTCTTTAATACTCACTAACGACCAGTTTTACAACTTACCATAGTAAATTAGCCCACAAACATGTACGTCTTTGGAATGTGGGAGGAATTCGGAGCTCCCGGAGAAAACACACGTGGTCACAGGAGAACGAATAAATTTGAGTGGTACATACTCCTGCCGTCTCCCCATAACCCCTGACACTCGCACTAATCAAGAATCTGTCAATCTCTGCCTTAAATATATCCACTGACGGCCTCCACAGCCATCTGCGGCAATTAATTCCACAGATTCATTAACCTCTGAGGATTGAAATTCCTCCTCATCGCCTTTCTAAAGGTTGTCGTTTTGTTCTGAGGCTGTGGCCTCTGGTCCTAGACCAGATTGTAATGTGGGATTCAGTATTGGGGGGGGGCAGGGCAACGGGGTTGAGAGGGAAAGATAGATCCGCCATGATTGAATGGCGGAGTGGACTTGATCCAGATGCTCGATGCAGGAAGATTGTTCCCGATGTTGGGGAAGTCCAGAACTAGGGGTCACAGTTTAAGGATAAGAGGGAAGTCTTTTAGGACCGAGATGAGAAAATCATTTTTTACACTGAGAGTGGTGAATCTGTAGAACTCTCTGCCACAGAAGGTAGTTGAGGCCACAGTTCATTGGCTATATATAAGAGGGAGTTAGATGTGGCCCTTGTGGCTAAAGGGATCAGGGGGTATGGAGAGAAGGCAGGGATGGGACACCGAGTTGGATGATCAGCCATGATCATATTGAATGGCGGTGAAGGCTCGAAGGGCCGAATGGCCTACTCCTGCACCTATTTTCTATGTTTCTATGACGGGCCAGACGGAATAATTTTCTCCTGGAACTTATGAACCTACGACAGGTCTGTCACCTTGTGATGCGGGGTGATACAGCTGATCGATGATAATTGAACAACAAGGACACACGGCTCGATTCATCGTGTCTACGGAGGGTTTCAGCACTTTAACACGGCAGCTGCAAGCAAACAATCATCAACCTATTTTTCATCCCTAATCGGTTGAATCAGGACAATGTTCTGTTTGCATTTGGCACTGATTGAATATGATAATCCCCGGGCCGGAGATTAACATTTTGAAACTAATGTATGGACATCACATTTGCTTAGACTTTGGGATTTTGGTTATTTGGAAATTCTATAAACAACTGTGCCAGCCTCCTCTCCAAGGGCGAGGTGGAGACAACGTCCAAATATGTTTGTGGGACAAACTGTGCTAAAAATAAACCCACGTTGGCCACTTATTAAAACACCTTTAATGATATTTGCAGCACCGACATCTGATTCGAGATGTCAGATTAAATATACAAATCGCCTTTATAAAATGCAATCTTTCTATTTTTTAGTGGGAGAAGGTATGACCTGTAAATTTATAAACTGCCGATGTTCCCAGAATGAGGGGATATAAATGGGAATAATTGATTTAATTGTTTTTTAAACTCCTCTCCCTGAGTGATTTCTCACACTTTCAACCTTAACGGCGAATAAATAAAATCCACACACATCACCACCTCCAGATTCAGGGGACAGTTTCTTCCCAGCTGTTATCTGACGACTGAACCATCCTACCACAACCAGAGAGCAGTGCTGAACTACTATCTACCTCATTGGTGACCCTCGGACTATCCTTGATCGGACTTTGCTGGCTTTACCTTGCACTCAACGTTATTCCCTTATCGTGCATCTATACACTGTAAATGGCTCGAATGTAATCATGTTTTGTCTTTCAGGTTAGCACGCAACAAAAGCTTTTCACTGTACCTCGGTACACGTGACAATAAACTAAACTTTTTTTTTTACAGGCATCTTCAGTTAATTTTTTTTTTTTTACAGGCATCTTCAGTTAAAACCATCATCTGCAGTTCCTTCCTAGCCATATCTGAAGATAGACACAAAGAGCTGGAGTAACTCAGCGGGACGGGCAGTATCTCTGGAGAGAAGGAATGGGAGATGTTTTGGGTCGAGACCCATCCTCAGTCTATATCCGCTCGGTCTGAATCTAAATGTTTGAGAGGTCATTGATTTCCGGGTGCTGACATTACCAACTCACTCAGACATTAATACTGAAAATGAATCTTTCTTGGGTGAAACAGGAAGAACAAGGAAACAGATCAGCGTTCTCCTGATGTCACACTTTGATTTTCATTATCTTGAAATATACTCACAGTACAGACTTGCAAATCGCATCACCAGTCCATGCCTCAACACTGTAATATCTGGAGGAAAACATCACATGGAAATGTTAAAAACCCTGCTAGATTTCATTTTCAGATAAGCAGAAACATTAGGAATGAGAAGGTATGCTGTCCATTACATCAGTCTTCAGTTCAGTTCATAGAAACATAGAAAATAGGTGCAGGAGGAGGCCATTCGGCCTGATCTAGCACCGCCATTCATTGTGATCATGGCAATCAATAACCCGTGCCTGCCTTCGCCCCGTATCCCTTGACTCCACTAGCCCTTAGAGCTCTATCGAACTCTCTCTTAAATCCATCCAGTGATTTGGCCTCCACTGCCCTCTGTGGCAGGGAATTCCACAAATTCACAACTCTCTGGGTGAAAACGTTTTTTCTCACCTCAGTCTTAAATGGCCTCCCCTTTATTCTAAGACTGTGGCCCCTTGTTCTGGACTCGCCCAACATTGGGAACATTTTTCCTGCATCTAGCTTCTCTCCAGTCCTTTTATAATTTTATATGTTTCTATCCAGTCCAGTTTATTGTGTACCGAGGTACAGTGAAAAGCTCTTGTTGTGTGCTAACGAAGCCAGTGGAAAGACAATACATGATTACAATCGAGCCGTCCACTGTGTACAGATACGTGATGAGGGAATAATGTTTAGTGCAAGGAAAGCCAGTAAAGCCCGATTAAAGATAGTCCTCAGGTCCCCGATGAGGTAGATAGTAGTTGACTGTCTGGTGAAACAGGCTTACTTCATTTGAGGGAACTGCAGATGCAGGTTGCCAAAGAAAAGGCACAAAGTACTGGAGTAATTCAACGAGTTAGGTAGAATCTCTGGAGAACTCTTGTTTGGTACGGGTGTCAGGGGTTATATATAATAGCCTCAGAATTAAAGGAGGTAACTTAAGAAAGGAGATGAGGAGAAATTTCTTTAGATTTAGGGCGGTGAATCTGTGGAATTCATTGCCGCAGACGGCTGTGGAGGCCAAGTCAATGGATAATTTTAAGGCGGAGATTGACAGATTCTTGATCAGTAATGGTGTCAGGGTTTATGGGGAGAAGGCAGGAGAATGGGGTTGATATAGGAAGATAGATAATTGAATGGCGGAGTAGACTTGATGGGCCGAAGGGCCTAATTCCACTCCTGGAGCTTGTGAATATGAACAGGTGATGTTTCGGGTTGGGACTGGAGAAGGATCCCGACCTGAAGCGTTGCCTACCCATGTTCTCCAGAAGCGCAGCCTGATCCGCTGAGTTACACCAACACTTTGTGCCTTATTTTCTTTACTTAATTGACTTGCAAGGTTCCTCATTTACTGAACAGCATATTACTCACACTCTGTTAAGCATCCGTTTGCATAAAGTGTGGTGCTCCTGGTATTTCAGTGAACTGTGCAACACAAAATGGTGCATAATGCATTCAGAGCAGAACTGCTAATAGCTATTCTGACTGGCAACACTGTTTGTCTTTTGTTACACATCTAATTTAGCAGTTTCACTCCCCCCCCCCCCCCCCCACCCCCCCCCCCCCCCCCCCCCCCCCCCCCCCCCCCCCCCCCACCCCCCACCCCCCCCCCCCCCCCCCCCCCCCCCCCCCCCCCCCACCCCCCCCCCCCCCCCCCCCCCTCCCCCCCCCCCCCCCCCCCCCCCCCCCCCCCCCCCCCCCCCCCCCCCCCCCCCCCCGAGAACATAGACAGGGCTTTTAATCATTTAACCTCCTACAGAACAGTAGCAATGGTGAGGTGAAAACAAAATACTCAAAGTGCTGGAGCTTGTCAGGCAGCATCTCTGAATAACATTGATAGCTGACGTTGTGTACACTGAATGTGTAGGAAGGAACTGCAGATGCTTGTTTAAACTGAAGGTTGACACAAAGTGCTGGAGTAACTCAGCGGGTCAGGCAGCATCTCTGGAGAGAGGGAATGGGTGACGTTTCAGGTTGAGACTCTTCTCCGAACTACTTGTTGTTGTTCATTATGGTGAGTACAGAGTCTTACGTTGACATATCTGTTGTGCTGCTGCAAATTATAATGTCATTGTTTGGTTTGGGGACATATGACTTTGAAACACTCTTGACTCTATAAGATCACCCCTCATCCCCCTGCACTCCAAGGAACAAACTTGCCCAGTCGCCCTATCTCTCGCTATAGCTCAGACTCTCAAGTCCTGGCAACATCTTTGTAAATCTTACAGAGTCATACAGTGTGGAAACAGTTCCTTTGGCCCAACTTGCCCACTCTAACCAACATGCCCCATCTACACGTCCCACCTGCCTGGGTTTTGCCCATATCCCTCGACACCTGCTCTTTCTGCCTACCATATGCCCACTGTATTCACGCCTACTATATTCTGTTGTGCTGAAGCAAAGCAAGGATTTCATTGTCCTATCTGGGACACATGACAATAAACTCTCTTGAATCTTTCTATGTATTTATCCAAATGTTTCTTAAATGTTGTGATAGTCCCAGCCTCAACTACCTCCTTTTGCAGCTCGTTCCATACACCTACCACCCTTTGTGTAAAAATGAATTGCCCCTCAGGTCCCTATTAAATCTCCCCCCCCCCCACCTCTCCCCCTCACTTAAACCTATGTCCTCTGGTCCTTGATTCCCCTACCCTGGGTAAACGCAGTGTAAACCCTATCATGATATTACACACTAATAAATTGCTTTTAGTTCTCTCAAACAGCCTGTTCCATCCACTCACCATCCTTTGTGTAAAAAATGTCCCCTCACCTTAACCCCCCCCCAAATCTCCCCTCCCCTCCCCTCAATCTTCTCTGCACCCTCTCCAGTTTAAGGGGAATTAAATTAGTCCAACTGTATTCCTCGTGTAGACACAAAAAGCCGGAGTAACTCAGCGGGACAGGCAGCAGCAGCAGCATCTTTGTGTAATTGACATGGCATCGCTGTCAATTGTGGTGGAGCCTCTGTAGCTGCTGAAAGCGACCACGGTCCACAGGGGACACAATCAAGGCAGCGGATGCTGGCGAGAGGAGGTGGTTTAGCTATGATACCATGGACGAGTGGTCCACGCCACACCCAGGGAGGGAGGGCACAGCCTCCAACGAGACGGCATCCAGACACATCTCGGCTCCTTGCACAGTGCGGGCAGGCGGGGATAGCTCAGCTGTGCAAGCCCTCTCCCTCCATCTGAATGAATTGGCAGCTGCATTAATAGATTACACCACGGATTTGCATTTCCGAGAGGGGAGAGTATAAATAACATCTGTATATATATATATATATATTCCGTTCCCATCTCTCTGGGCGGCAGCAAGGAGTGGCTTGGCGGAGTCAGCGCCTCGCGTTGTGGTTCTGACAGCACACACTCTTTCACACACAGAGCGAGGTGAGTGAAAATATCCTTTTAAAACCAACACCCATCTTGGCAATCTAAAGTGCTGAATATCCACGGGGGCCAAATTTTGACCCCAGGGTGGTGACGTTTGTCTCGGTGTTTTAAGATGGACACAGTGATTTTTTTTTTTGTTTGTCCATCTTAAAATGCTGGACATTGGATAATAATAGACAACGAGTTCTATCAGGATTTGCAGAGCCGTTGGAATAAGTCAGACAAGGAGGGTTTTTGATTGTCAGCGCCGTTCACAGCACCAGATTCCACATCACACCCACAGACTGCTGTGTTATTTAGAGGTGGGCATTTTATATAAATGGAAGCGGATTTGAACCTGCTATTTCGTTGTGTTCGGGGCCCTGGGTTGAACGGGGCATTGAAATCACTGCTTGAGTTTGAAGAGGGAGTCATGGACTCGGCGAAAACATGGACCCAGTATTTTTTTTGTAATTTACTGCAGCGATTCGCCAATTGTGGCTGTTCAAATAGGTGTGTTTAAGAAGGAACTGCAGATGCTGGAAAATCGAAGGTACTCAAAAATGGTGGAGAAACTCAGCGGGTGCAGCAGCATCTACGGAGCGAAGGAAATAGGCAACGTTTCGTCCCGAAACGTTGCCTATTTCCTTCGCTCCATAGATGCTGCTGCACCCGCTGAGTTTCTCCAGCATTTTTGTGTAACCTTGCTGTTCAAATAGACATCGGCGGCCAATTTCGCCCAGGCAGAAGAAGAGGCTGAGTTCACCTAGACAGATCCATGCGTTCCATAATACTCTGGATGGGAACGATTTTAGTCATGATGTGTAATATTTTGTTTTATAAGGAGTGGTTACAGATAAAGGATTAAGAGGTGTTGTAAATGATGAGAGGTTTTGATGGAGACAAGGACTGGACACAGGACCAGCCCAACTTGGTTTGCAGAAGGGTCTCGATCCGATACATCACCCATTCCTACTTCTCCAGAGATGCTGCCCGTCCCACTGAGTTGCTCCAGCATTTTGTGTCCATCTTCCGCCCAACGTGGTTAGTGAACGTGTCGGGGGGGTTATGGGGAGAAGGGGTTAGGAGGGAGAGATAGACCAGCCACGGTGGAGTAGACTAGATGGGCCGAATGGCCTAATACTACTTCTAGCATTTATGAACATGGACGTGATAGCTTGGTCGGGATGGGCAAGGTGGGCCGAAGGGCGTGTTTGCTATCCCTCAATTCCCAACAATGTTGTCACTAAAATGGTTGTTGGGAGTGACTTGTCACTTGAAGGAAGGGAAGGAACTGCAGATGCTGGTTTACACCGAAGACAGACACAAAATGCTGGAGTAACTCAGCGAGACAGGCAGCATCTCTGGGGAGATGGTCTAGGAGGTGGACGTTCCCAGTCGAGCCCCATCGTCAGACCTTCAGACAAGGAGAATGCACATGGAATCAGTGTGTATTTTCATTTTAGTCTTAATGTACATTCTTGTTTTTCCCAAACATGGCGTGAAATCGTCCACCTGTGATATTTCGTTGTGTTCGGTGAAACCGACCAGGCAGACCCCCACCCCCCCCCCCCTAAACCTGACCAGTCGCTCAGCTGGTAAGCTCCACTCGACACAAGATTGATTAGAGGAAGGAACTGCAGATGCTGGTTTAAACCGAAGATAGACACAAAATGCTGGAGTAACTCAGCGGGACAGGCAGCATCTCTTAAGAAAACATGGACAGCTGACGTTTCTGGTCGAAGCCGTTCAGACACTTCATCCGAAGAAGCCTCCGACTAGAAATATCACCTGTCCATGTTCTCTAGAGATGCTGCCCGGTCCACGGTGTTTTTCTTTGGTAAATCTGCATCTGCAGTTCCTTGTTTCTCCTTTGTATTCAGATGTTTATTTCCCTTTTATTTGAGTCCAGTCCTGAAGCTTCGCCCGTCCATTCTCTCCACAGATGCTGCCTGACCTACTGAGTTCCTCCAGCACTTTGTGTTTTACTCAAGATTCCACCATCTGCAGTTCCTTCTATCTTCCTTTTCATCTCTGCGGAGTGTAGATAAATTCATAAGATCTAGGAGCCATTCGCCCCATCAAGTCTACTCCGCCATTCAATCATGGCTGATCTATCTTTCCCTCTCAACCCCTTCTCATGCCTTCTCCCCATAACCCCCGACACCCGTACTAATCAAGAATCTATCAATCTCCTCCTTAAAAATATCCATTGACTTGGCCTCCACAGCCTCCACAGCCGTCTGTGGCAAAGAATTCCCCAGATTCACCTCCCTCTGGCTAAAGAAATCCCTCCTCATCTCCTTGTTTAAGTTACCTCCTTTAATTCTGAGGCTTTGGCCTCTGGTCCTAGACTCTCCCACTGGTGGAGCCATCCTGTCCACAGGCCTTTCACTATTCGGCCAAATGTTATTTATGTCAATGGATTATCCGAATCTAACCATTATCCCTTAAAAATCATTTCACATCAAATCATCTGTAATATTCTGTTCAAGTTCCAGCAGCTGTCGACTAAATAAAATGCAAAGCTGCCGGTTAAGTATCTGTGATTTGATCCACATGATCCAAGGAAACCTTCCACAGTTCACCTTTCCCACAACCAAATTAGGAAGCCGACACAAGGAACTGCAGGTAATGAAATTTCAGACAAAGCACAAAGTGCTGGGGGAACAGGTTGCATCTGTGGAGGGGAATGGAGTGGTGATGTTCTGGGGCTGGACCCTTCATCAGACTGATTAGGATGCATTGAAGGTGGAAGCAAAATGGTGGAGTAACTCAGCAGGTCAGGCAGCATCTCTGGATAAAAGGAATCAGAGATGTTTTTCGGGTCGAGATCCTTCTTCAGACCCTGCATCCATTGTGATGCTGACGTGCTCTCCATGTTGTCCATCCTGTAAGGGTACCATTGAGACTCGTTCAGAAGAACGTGGCTCTACTTGTGAAGGTACGAAGGTCTTGGTTACTGGCCGTTTAACTAGCTCTGATGCATTGGTAAATGGGGCCGATTCTCAAGAAAGATCACTGATGTGAAATGTTCACCCTCCCCCGTTTCAGTCGAGTGGCTAGTATTGTCGATAGTGTTGTCCAGCTTCTTGTGTATATTCTGATGTAAACCAGCATCTGCAGTTCCTTCCTACACACTTTGTCAAAAGTGTTTAATTGTCAAATGTACCGATAACGGCACTATGAAATTCTTGCAGCGGGTTAACAGGCCTGTAAGCACAATACACACAGATAATATAAATAACCTGTAGCCTAGCAGTAGAGTTGCTGCCTCACAGCGCCAGAGACCTGCGTTCGATCCTGACTACAGGTGTTGTCTGTACGGATTTTGTACATTCTCTCTGTGACCGCGTGGGATTTCTCCGGGTGCTCAGGTTTCATCTCACACTGCAAAAACTGCACGGGTTTTTCAGGTTAATTGGCTTCTGTAAATTGTCCCTAGTTGTCGGATAGAGCAAGTGTACAGGGATCGCTGGTCGGCTTGGACTCAGTGGGATGAAGGGCCTGTTTCCGTGCTGGATCTCTAAACTAAACACCAATACTAGTGCAGAAAAATGCCCAAAGTTCTTAGTGCAACCGAAGAGAGGTCACAGTCCATGGTTGATGGCTAGTGTTCAAGCTGTTCTTCCCAATAACCATCAGAATCAGTCTGAAGAAGAGTCCAGACCCAATTAACCCACATTGTATTAACCAACATTGACTAATTGTTCACAATTGCAATCAATAAGAATTATGTGCAGGTACATAAGAGTTGGCCTTAGCATCATGTGCAGCACATTGTGGACCGAAGGGCCTGCTCTTGTGCTGTACAGTTCTATGTCCCACTTATAAAATGCTCCTTAATACCCACTTCTCTGACAAAGCTTTTAGTCATTGGGCGAATCCTCTCAGTCTGAAGAAAGGTCTGGGCCCAGAAATATCTTCCTTTTCTCCAGAGATGCTGCCTGACCCGCTGAGTTACTCCAGCTTTTTGTATCTATCTATCTTTGGGTTAATCTCACTTTTATCGGCACACAATCAAATTTGGTTTGTTAACATCCTGTGAAGTATCTGGTATCTTTAGAAATGCAAGTTATTGCTGTTGTTCTTGGTATGCCTGGATTCAGGAATCATCCAATGATCGTTCAGACGGAGGTTACAACATGAACTAATTGACACATCTTTTTTTTCAGGTTGGGTCCGAGAGGCGGATGCAATAATCCACTAGAACAAGGATTTATAATATTTTATTAAGGTGAGTATCTCTCAGAGTTCTCACTGCCAGTATTGGGGTGGCACGGTGGCGCAGTGGTGGAGCTGCTGTCTTACAGCACCAGAGACCCGGGTTCCATCCTGACTACGATTGCTTGTCTGCACGGAGTTTGTACGTTCTCCCAGTGAGTTTTCTCCGAGATCTTCGGTTTCCTCCCACATTCCAAAGACGTGCAGTACAGGTTTGTGGGTTAATTGTCATAAGGAGTAGGAGTAGAATTAGGCCATTCGGCCCTTCTGGTCCACTCCGCCATTCAATCATGGACAAGGGGTCACAGTTTAAGGATTAGGGGGAAGTCATCTAAAAGTGATATTGTCATTGAAAATATAGAATTCGAGGACATGTCAAATGATTTCCTTCACCTAGACTGAAATATTAAATCATCATTTAACCTGTTAAACTTTAGAACTTAGCAGAATTTAGGTGTATTTTTTTTCTTTGTAAATCAACACCACACTCACTTCAAAGTCAACATCTTTTGCTCACAGTATTCCTCAATGCATAAAGCTATTTAGCACTATTGTAGTCTATTCATTTGTTCTTAAGGGGTTGGACAGGCTAGATGCAGGAAGATTGTTCCCGGTGTTGGGGAAGTCCAGAACAAGGGGTCACAGTTTAAGGATAAGGGGTAAGTCTTTTAGGACCGAGATGAGAAAAACATTTTTCACACAGAGAGTGGTGAATCTGTGGAATTCTCTGCCACAGAAGGTAGTTGAGGCCAGTTCATTGACTATATTTAAGAGGGAGTTAGATGTGGCCCTTGTGGCTAAAGGGATCGGGGGTACGGAGAGAAGGCAGGTACAGGATATTGAGTTGGATGATCAGCCATGATCATATTGAATGGCGGTGCAGGCTCGAAGGGCCGAATGGCCTACTCCTGCACCTAATTTCTATGTTTCTATGGCTGATCTATCTCCCCCTCCTAACCCCATTCTCCCCATACCTTCTCCCCATAATGTCTGACACCTATACTAATCATGAATCTATCTGTCTCTGCCATAAAAAATATCCACTGACTTGGCCTCCGCAGCCTTCTGTGGCAAAGAATTCCACAGATTCACCGCCCTCTGACTAAATAAATTTCTCATCTCCTTCTTAAAAGAACATCCTTTAATTTTGAGACTACGACCTCTAGTTATGAGCTCTCCTTTGGTAAACCAATTGGCTTGGTATAAATGTAAATTGTCCCTAGTGTGTGTAGGATAGGATTAGTGTGTGGGGATCGCTGGTCGGCACGGACTCGGTGGGCCGAAGGTCCTGTTTCTATGTAGTATCTCTAAACTAAACGTGACCTACACCATACCATCTTTTCAAATCAATTGTTTTTACCAAGCAGTGTTCTGTAATCATGTTCTATCTATACTTTCAGCGTTCACCCATATTTACTCAGTAGACCCCTGCAATAATTCAGAGCTGGCTCAGATCCTGAATCATCAAATGAAATATTGAAGAATTCCATTGTTCTGTTCCCAGAGCAAATGACATATAAACACCTTTGACACTTTAAAGTTGAGTAAGATATTTTAAATAAGTGGGAAACATATGGAAAATTTCACAATCATATGTGATGACTGGATAAAAGCACTATCTTTTGAAATCAATAGTGATAATATTGATGGTAGACAAAATTGCTGGACAAACTCAGCGGGTGCAGCAGCATCTATGGAGCGAAGGAAATAGGCAACGTTTCGTCCCGAAACGTTGCCTATTTCCTTCGCTCCATAGATGCTGCCGCACCCGCTGAGTTTCTCCAGCAATTTTGTCTGCCTTCGAATCTCCAGCATCTGCAGTTCCTTCTTGAACGTGATATTAATGATTCCTACTGACACATTTTCTGCTGAGATTGTAAGACAATTTTCTGCCCTAGGATAGACACAAAAAGCTGGAGTAACTCTGTGGGTCAGACAGCATCTCTGGAGAGAAGGTTTTGGTCCGAGACCCTTCTTCAGACTGAGAGCCTGGGTAGAGGGAAACAAGAGATATAGACGGCGATATAGAACAAATTAATGAAAGGTATGCAAAAACGTAACGATGATAAAGGAAACAGGCCACTGTGGGCTGGGTGAAAATGAGTTGTAGACAATGAAACTCAACAAGATGACTTTGAAGCTAGTGGGAGTAATGGAGAGAGGGGGGATGCAAGGGTTATTTGAAGGTAGAGAAATCAATATCATACCTCTGGGTTATAAGCTGCCCAAGCGAAATATATAGAGCTGTTCCTCCAATTTGTATTTGGCCTCACTCTGACAATGGAGGAGACCTAGGACTGAAAGGTCAGTATGGAAATGGGAAGGGGAATTAAAGTGTTTAGCAACCGGGAGATCAGGTAGGTCCAGGCGGGCTGAGCGCACGTGTTCAGCGAAACGATCGCTCAGTCTACATTTGGTCTCGCCGATGTATAAGAGTCCGCACCATGAACAACAGTAGATGAGGTTGGAGGAGGTGCAAGGGAACTTCTGCCTAACTTGAAAGGATTGTCAGGGTCCCTGGACAGAGTTGAGGGAGGAGGTACAGGGACAGATGATATAACTGATGGCCGGATAAAAGCAATGTCCTCCAAAATGAAAGGCAATAGTGACAATGACCCATTACTGAATCTCTACTGAGTCTGTAACACGGTCATCTACCCCTAGGAATTCCCTTTCCCTGTTTCTGCCTATCGCTCTTATCGGTGGGTTAGAAGGCTCACTTGGCTCCCACTCAAATTCCAGACAAGTTCTCATTCGGCAGGTCCAGATTCAGATTCAACTTTAATTGTCATTGTGCAGTGTACAGTACAGAGACAACGAAATGCAGTTAGCATCTCCCTGGAAGAGCGACATAGAATATGAGCAATAAATAAATCTATTTACGTGCATACAGTCATAGTGTTTTTCCTGGTGGGAGGAGTGTCCGGGGGGGGGTGATTGGCAGTCACCGAGGTACAGTGTTGAGTAGTGTGACAGCCGCAGGGAAGAAGCTGTTCCTGGACCTGCTGGTCCGGCAACGGAGAGACCTGTAGCGCCTCCCGGATGGTAGGAGGGTAAACAGTCTATGGTTGGGGCGAGAGCAGTCCTTGGCGATGCTGAGCGCCCTTCGCAGACAACGCTTGCTTTGGACAGACTCAATGGAGGGGAGCGAGGAACCGGTGATGCGTTGGGCAATTTTCACCACCCTCTGCAGTGCTTTCCGGTCGGAGACAGAGCAGTTGCCATATCATACTGTGATACAGTTGGCAAGGAACAAAATGTGTAAAGGACTTGATGTACGTATGTGCCTGTTCTTCTGATAGATTGATTGTAATGTTGGAAGTGGTTCCTCGTGAAGTGTTTCGGATTCAGCTAAAATATGAATACTGTTGATCAACAGGAGTCAGAGGCAGGAGTTGGGAGCACGTGTGGGAACTAACCCAGCCATAGCTCCAGATTTACAGAGAATCCCATGCATTAATTTATATTTATACGCAAAGCTGTTTAGCCGATTTCAGATGAAATGCCAAACCAATGCTCCATCTGCCGTGTCCGGTGGGGATGATAAATGCAGAAACATTTTTGGCATTCCCTCTGCTTTCGTGGATGATATTTACCCTCCACGACTAATTTATTAGTCAGTAACACATTGCATCTTGGGGTGTTTTGATACCTGCAAATCGCTTGCCCTGTGACCCATATTACAATTAATGGATTAAAAGGCACAGTAATGAAATAGGGTCTTTGGCCCATCGGGTCCATGCTGGCCATCGATCACCCGTTCTATGTTATTCCACATTCAAATCCACTCCTTACACACTCGGGGCAATTTACAGTGGCCAATTAATTAACAAGCCCGCACGTCTTTGGGATGTGGGAGGAAACCGGAGCAACCAGAAGAAACCCAGGCAGTCACAGGGAGAACGTGCAAACTCCACACAGACAGTCCATGAGATCTAGATCGAACCTGGATCTCCGACACTGTGAGGTAGCAGCTCTACCCACTGCGCCACTGTGCCGCCCTTAATTGTAATCTATCTATACATAACTAAAACTCTGATCTTGTTATCTTCCAGTTTGGCGGTCTTTCTATTTTCGCATAAACGGTTCGCGATAGCGCTACGATTTTTTGCCAGTTCACTCACCGTTCTCCCATGTTGCGAGTGCACCAAGTTTCGTTCCGATCGGTTGAATGTCGTAAAAGTTAGCGAGGTTTAAAAATCTTAAAATCCGCGCGTGCGCAGATCGATCTTTTCTGCGAGTCAGCGCTGCGCGGATTAGTCTCTTCCCCGTCACTCCCCGGGACAGTCCACCCCTTCCTGCGCCATCGCGTCTTTACTGGAGCTGAGGACAGCTGGTGGAGGATTCCAACAGGACTTTCGGAGGGACCCACAGCAGCCCAGCCCCGAACAGCCCAGCCCAGCCCCTCTCCAAGCAGCCCAGCCCCAAGCAGCCCAGCGTCGGAGAGCCGACCTGACCCGACCCACCCCGCGTTGGAGACACAGCCCAGAGTCGGAGACCCAGCCCAGCGTCGGAGATGTCGCCAAACGGAAAGCGGAGACTCTGATCCTGGTGGAGGAGAACGACCAGCGCCCGCTGCGAGTCCCCATTGCACCACCAATTCCAGCCACTACCCCTCTGGTCCCCCTCGCTGGCCTGGTTCCTCCCCTGTGATGGCCCCTTCTCCCCCATGGCACTCCCCCCCCCCCCCTGCCCACACAGGCCTCCCGTGTGACTGGGACCCAATGGGTCCCACTTAGTCCAGTGACATAATAGAAGCGCTTCATTAGTTTGAAAATTGTGGGTTGTGGAAGTACCTTAGATTATGCAAGTCTTTTCATCAGGTGGGGAATAAGATTAGCCCCAGCTATGATGCCTCTATCCCATACTATTAAATAGTTTATTAGTGCTCACTGGCCACAATAGTTGATTGTCTCTATCACAGGAAATGAGGTTTATATCCCAAGACGTAACATTCACCTGTCTTTATAGTTTGCAGGTACTACACAATGTTACTACTTTCGGCATTGTTTAGTTTAGTTTAGTTCAGAGATACAACGCGGAAACAGGCCCTTCAGCCCATTGAGACCACGCCGACCAGCGGTCACCCCCTACACTAACCTCCACACACTGGTGACAATTTGCATTTATACCAAGCCAATGAACCTACAAACCTGTATGTCTTTGGAGTGTGTGAGGAAACCCACGTAGGTCACGGGGAGAAGGTACAAACTCTGTACAGACAGCGCCCGTAGTCGGGATCGAACCTGGGTCTCTGGCGCTGCAAGGCATCAACTCTACCGCTGTGCCAATGTGTCACCAGCACTTTGTGTTTCGCTTGAGCTACTATTTATTCGCTGGGGTTTTTAATGCATTTTTTGAACTGCTGAGATTTGAATTTCTTTGCTTTTGACTTATTTCAGGCTTTTGTTTCCACTCAAAAAGAAAACACTTAAAATAACCCGTGGCCATGGAAGATTGGGATGCACCACAATTCAAGATGGAAGTCGATAGTCTGAAGTATCAACTGTCCTTCAAGAGGGAAATGTCTTCCAAAACTATCCCTGAGTAAGCTTTAACTTGTTTTTTGAATTGTGATTAAGGTTCCAAAAGAGAACAGATTGCCCTGAGATATTGGGGAATAAAACTGTTCTCTTCAACTTGCAACTCCTTACCTTACTTGAGATCCTATAAAACCACATTCACATTAAAAGTAAAGATTCAGAATTCTAAAGGTTTAATAGGATAGAGGTTGAGCAAATATTAAGTGCGGCACAGTGGTGCAGCTGGTTTATCTGCTGCCTCACCACGCCAGAGACCCGGGTTCATTGCAGACCTTGGGTGTTGTCTGTGCGGAGTTTGCACGTTCTCCCCATGTTCTCCCCCGGGTGCACCGGTTTCTTCTCACATCCCAAAGACGTGTGGGTTTGTAGGATAATTGCCCCGAGTGTAGATCAATCGGTTTTACTATTGCCAACCCGATCCGGATTCCATGCCGGGTTTCCACTATGCCATCTGGTGGTGTGCGATTAGCTAAGGCCTCAGTTTTAATCTACGATGCTGTACCTTGCAGATGCCATTGCCATGGTCTCTGCATGTATTCTTAATAAAATACCTTTTTATGAAGTTAAACAACTTAGTGTTACTTATACTTCTTACACCGAGGGTGTAGGGAGTGGAAGCAAAAGTGGAAACACAAAGAACTAGTGTGAACTAGATGGTCTGCATAGACCTGGTGGGCTGAAGGTTCTTTTTCTATGCTGCACCTTTCAAATCAATGCAATGGTGATAACCCATACCAATGGCATCAATACAAGGCAAACGACTCTAACAAATCTACAAGCAACCCCCAGCGTTACAGGATTTGGAGTAACAGAAGTTTGACCTGACAGAATTAATAAATCACCAGCAAAGATTTGAGATACAGAATAAAAATTGGCTCTTATGGAATTTGTGTGAAAAAATAAACAAAAAAAGGCAAAAGAAAAAGCAAACGTGCGAATTTTTGTCAAGAGTTTGCTAGATACCCGGGATCGCCTCACAGCACCGGAGACCCGGGTTCAATCATGACCCCGCGTGCTGTCTGTGTGGAGTGTGCATGTTCTCCTGGTGACCACATGGGTTTCCTCCAGTTTTCTCCCACATCCCAAAGACATGCAGGTTTGTAGATTAAATAGCCTCTATAAATTGTCCTTGGTGTGTGGGGATCGGATGCTAAAAATGGGATAGCATTGTGAACGGGTGATATACCAGGCCAAAGAGGCCATTTCCATGCTGTATCTATAAACTAATAACTCAGCAGGTCAGGCAGCATCTCTGGAGAACATGGATAGATGACGTTTTGGGATCGGGATCCTTCTGCAGACTGTGTTCGATTCAGAGCAGAGGGTTTTGTGCTTTCGACAAGGGAGAGTCTAGAACTAGATGGCATAGGCTCAGAATAAAAGGACGTACCTTTAGAAAGGAGATGAGGAGAAATATCTTTAGTCAGAGGGTGGTGAAACTGTGGAATTCATTCTCAGACAGCTGTGGAGGCCAAGTCTTTGGGTCGTTTTAAGGCGGAGATTGACAGATTCTTGGTTAGCAAGGGAGTCAAGGATTGAGAGGGAAAGATAGATCAGCCATGATTGAATAGTGGAGTAGACTGAATGGCCTAATTCTGCTCCAATGACTTATGATCTTTGGCTGTACTGAACATGGAAAATACAATCATTAGCTTTGTGTATTCTCCTTACAGAGAATGAGAATTGTTTCAGCATTTGTGCTGGATTGCATTCATAAAAAGAACTAAACCAGTCAAAATAATAAAACAAACCCAATTCATGAAAAATATTTATTAACAGTTCAAATCGGTAAATTTGTCAATAATTGTGTTATATACTTCACGTTTATATCCCATTCCCTTGTAGGGGAACACAGAGGCTGGTTCAGACCAATGCTTTTTCAATCACCTACGTCTCAGCTGATGGCTTCATGATTTGACCTTGTCCCAAACACACAACTAACAAACTCCAATCACACAAGTGTGCACGGTGGTGCAGCGGAGAGAGTTGCTGCCTCACAGCGCCAGTGTCCCGAGTTTGATACTGACCTCGGGTGCTGGCTGTGTGGAGTTTGCACGATTTTCCTGTGACCGCCTGGGTTTTCTCTGGTGGCTCCAGTTCCACCCCAAAGACATACGGGTTTGGAGTCATTATTAACCTCTGTAATATTGCCCCTAGTGCGTAGGGAGTGGATGAGAAAGTGGGATGACATGGAACTAGTCTGAAAGGGCATTCGATAATCGGTGTAGGCTCGGTGGGCCGAAGGGCCTGTTTCCATGCTGTATTTCTAAAGTAAACTCACAGAAATAAGGAAGTGCAGATGCTGGTTAATACATTACAGGACGTCAAGTGCTAGAGGAACTCAGCATGTCAGGTAGCATCTCTGGAGAACATGGATTGCTGATATTTCAAGCAGGACCCGTCTTCAGACAAATATGCTCGATTCAGAGCAGAGGGTGATGCGCTGACTACATAGGGGTCAAGGATAGCTTTTAGCTACATTATTGTTTTCCTCATTGGTGAGAAAGCATGATCTCATAGAACTAACATGAAAGGGCAATCGATGGTCAGCATGGACTCGGTGGGCAGAAGGGTCTGTTTCCATGCCGTATATCTAAATGAAACTAAAGCAATGGGGCCAGGGAGAGATGCATGATAATTTTCTAATGCGTTCTGCTGTTGAGAAGGAGTGTTAGGTATTTTCCTCAGCAATCGTCATGAAATTTGCAGCAACGTCTTGCGACTGGGATAAAAGCACAATCAATAGTTGGGCGAGCCAATTAGTCGGGCTCTTGCATAATGGACAGGTCTTTCTGGGAAATGATTTTAGGAAATAAAACTCTAGAAGAGGCAGTCAGGCTTACTCTAAATAGAAAAGGTCAAACTGGGATAATAGAAACAGGACGTTGTTTATGCTCTCAAATTCCACCAATTGTGATAAAATACTACGAGAGAGGTTTCTCAAAAATCCAGGTGTCTGGGGTTATGGGGAGAAGGCAGAAGAATGGGATTGAGGGGGAAAGACGGATCAGGCATGATTGAATGGTGGAGTAGACTTGATGGGCTGAATGGCCTAATTCTGCTCTGATAACGTATCAAACGAGGCAATTGTTACAATTATCTGCACAGGCAGTGAAGCCATTATTCTTCCTCGTATGATTTAAGAGTTCAGGGTAAACTTAATTTGAAGATAGACTGGAGTAACTAAGCGGGTCACACAGCATCTCTGGAGAAAAGGAATAGGTGATGTTTCGGGTTGAGACCCGTCTTCAGACCGAGAGCCAGGGGAAGAGCCACTTAATTAATTAATTTAATTTAACATCAACTGCTTTCATTTACTGTTTCCACGAATGTGAATTGTGCTACTAATCACCTCTCCTTTCTATTCCATCTCGCTCGGAAGCTTTGTGAAGTGGATAGAAGAAGGAGTTCCAAACGACCCATTCCTCAACCCAGAACTAATGAAGAGCAACCCGTGGGTAGAGAAAGGCAAATGTGCTATACTTTGACGTCTTCAAACTGCTCCTTGTGTAAGAAAATTGATTTGTAAAGAGAGAGACTCTCTAGGAGAATTTTGTTGGCAATGTCTTTTAAATTCTTAAACACATGCATCACGTTTTTTGTACATTTTATGGTAATTCCAAGCAAAGTCATTGTATGATTGATAATTAACTTCTTTGTACAAATAGAAAGAAGCAATGTAGATGACAAATAAAGCAATAATGAATGATAGAAGCCTTCATGTCATGTCTGTCAAGGCTGGAAGCAAACACCAAGAATTCAGATCAAAACCAGTTGTTCGATTGAATTGATTGAAAGATGCAGCATAGAAACGGGCCCTTCTGCCCACCGAACCCGCGCCGATCATCGATCACCCGTCCACGTTAGATTTACTTTACCACACTTTTGCGATCCACTCCTTACACACGAGGGGCAATTTACAGAGGTCCAATTAACCTACAAACTAACACGTTTTGGGGATGTGGGAGGAATCCGGAATACACGAAGGGAACCCATGAGGTCACAGGGAGGACGTGTATACTCCACACAGACAGCACCCAAGGTCAGGATCTGTCATTGTGAGGCAGCGACTCTACCTGCTGCGCCACTGTGCCACATAGCCATGGTTTTCAATACTGTAGATCTACAATTGGAGGTAGGCTGCTGGCAAATGGCATATTATACACATGTTATACATTATAGACACACACCTGGGCACCAATAAGCAACATTCAGCATGGATAGCTGCTTTTTTAGTAGAAAAATAGTTTCCAAACCTATGCATTGTTGAATACTGGTCTCTTGATCATGCTCACACCACAGCATTAGTTGCACAGGTTGGTGTTCAATATTACTGCCATTTGACGGGAACTTACGTCCCACAAGAAAAGGCAGTGGAACGCTTATCTTCAGACCCGTGTGAGCTCAGGCACAAGTGAGAGTTCTGTTCGGTACAAGAACACGCAAACTTCTAAATGACCGCTGCTCGTTATCTCAGCAACCTGCGGCACTCTCAGAGCAGATCCTTTATATAAACATTGCGCCTTACTGCGTTGGACATCCCTTCGTTGAATCGGAACCAGACATCGCTTTTTCCAACTGCTTTTCCAATAAATTTCTCGGCTGATTCCACCACAGGTTCGGCATTTCCAGTCACTGAGTGGCAGTGGGGGAAGAGAGAGAAAAATCAACATGTTGATCACTATGGAAAGCGCTTATTTTAATCAGACAGCTAAATTTGTCAACGAGTATCGATAAAGTACATTATAAACACAGAGGCAAAATGCAAAGTGCTGGAGGAACTCAGCGGGTCAGGCAACATCTGTGGAGGGAATGGACAGGCGATGTTTTGGGTCAGGACCCTTCTTCAGGCCGAAGAACTACAAAGGATGCAGTCATAGGGGGCCGGCAAGAACAAAAGGGGTCTGGGGGGGGGGGGGGAGTGGGGGTTGACGCCACAAGCAGCGGCAGGCTGTAGGTAGGACTGTACGGTGAACCTTCGTAACTTTGTCACCGCCAAAATGTGGCGACACTTGTGCGAGGTCGTCTACGTGAGGTCTTCTACGTGACTAACTGGATTGTATGCAAAACAAGCACTTCACTGTACCTGGGTACATGTGACTATGACGTATCAAAGCATCCCATATTTTCTCGGGTGAAAATTCTCCTCAAGGGCTTCCACAATTGGCCACTGGCAACAAGGACATGATTTATTTAGGAAGAGCTTTCATGATCTGAATAGAATTGAACTGAATTGAGAATTACAACATGTGGAAACAAGCCCTTCAGCCCACCGAGTCCATGCTGACCATCGATCAACTATTCACACTAGTCCACTTTTGCAAACACTGCCTACACACCATGGACAATCTTACAAATCAATAAATAAATAGAGGCTGGAAGATGCTGAATGTAGGAGTCAAAACATTAGGTTCTTTGGGTTTTGAGAGTTCCAGTGTTGGGCTCCTGTGAATGGGGAAGATGGATGCCTTGAATTCAGGGAGGTCACAGTGAAGGCAGAGCCTCGGACCATATTTGATTTTCAGGATGAACACTTAGCAACAATCGAATGGCAGAGCAGACTTAGGACTGAATGGCCTAATTCTGCTATGTCTGAGCCAGGATCGAACACGTGTCTCCAGCGCTGTGATGCAGCAACTCTACCGCTGCACCACCGTGCCGCCCCTTGTAACGGGCTTGTTAATGTATGGAGAAGTTTTGAGACCAAACTGCTTTTGACTATAAGTCATTGATCAAGACTACGGGAGCTGTCTGTACGGAGTTTGTAGGTACTCCCCATGACCTGCGTGGGTTTTCTCCGTGATCTTGGGTTTCCTCCTACACTCTAAAGACGTACAGGTATGTAGGTTAATTGGCTTAGTATAACTGTCGCTGTGCAGGAAAGAACTGCAGATGCTGGCTTAAATCAATGGTAGACACAAAATGCTGGAGTAACTCAGTGGCACTCGACCCGAAACGTCACCCATTCCTTCTCTCCAGAAGTGCTGCCTGTCCCGCTGAATTACTCCCGCATTTTGTGTAAACGGTCCCTGATGTGTGTAGGATAGTGTAGTCTACGAGCTGATCGCTGGTCGGTGCGGGCTTTGGTGGGATGAAGGGCCTGTTTCCGCGCGGTATCTCTAAACTAAACAAAAAAAAGTGCAGCCTGTAAAAGGCAAATAAATCCTTCAAAATACATTTTTCTTTCAAGAGGCTTTATCTCAGCTAAACTCAGAACAGGAACAAGATACTCACTAGCTTTGAATAATCACAGCCATTTATAACTATAAACTGAAAGATAGGAATATACTGCTCTGAGAAAGATGTTTGGGAAACGTCATTCAAGACACGAATCAGCTCTGGTAATGCAGTAAATTAAACAGCAAAAGTCCGCCTGTGTTTGATATTTATGTAAACCTTCGATTGAACCATCAATCTCTCACAATATCAGAGACTTCATTTTGGCACGTCACCATGGAAACCAAGTCAGACGGCGAGAGGAAGGCACTGCTCTGAACAACTGCTACAGGAGCACTTAAATACGCTGACCAACATGGCCCCACTCATAGAGCAGTGGTGAAGACAGGAGTCCTCACCAGAACCTGCTGGAAAGATTCCAGTCTGGGGCCACTTCATTTCAGTGACAGATGCGAGGATAGGATATTTTCTAAAATGCTGGATTTAAAAGAATTTCAACATTTTGACTGCATAGAGGAGGAGCTTGCAGATGGACAGATTAGCAAATGAATTGGAAGTATATTTTTACAGTGGGTTACAATTTGGAAAAGGATGGAGATCCACATTCAATAATAATGCTCAGCAGGTAATTGGATCTATAATTGCAAAGGAAACATGTCCAAGGCTGGTTAAAATGGATAGGGGAGATAGACTGATAGGGTAGGTCTACTTGGTTTAGTTTCGTTTATTATTGTCATGTGTACACAGGTACAGCGAAAAGCCGTATTGTCTCGTGCTACCCAGCCAACGAGAAGACTATACATGATTCCAATAAAGCCGGCCACAGTGTACAGGTGCAAGACAACGGGCACATTATTTAGTGCAAAATGGCAAACACAACCATTGAATGTCTGAAGAAGGGTCCTGACCCGAAATGTCACCTATCCACATTCTGCAGATATGCTGCCTGACCTGCTGAGTTACGCCAGCACTTTGTGTTCCAGTATTTAAAATGCAATTTTGTTTGGTCATTTATTGCAACGGGGTGATGAGGAATTAATACAGCTGCAGCAACACAGTGCGCTGGGGGGCAGTGTAGAGAGTCATGGTCTTATATAATCAAACTCCTTTGTCCAAATTCCTTGCTGACTGAACATATCATAAAAGAGGAAGCATATCAGCAACAGGGTCACCAACCCAGGTTGAACAAATTCCCAGAGATTTCCACCCTTGCCTCTTGTCTTACCCTAAAGTGCTTGTGCAAACCAAGCGCTTTTAGTCTTAACATGCATGTCTAGTTTGGTTTAGAGATACAGCAAGGAAACAGACCCTTCGGCTCACTGATACAGTGCCGACCCATCGATCACCTGTTCACACTTCTGAAGGGTCTCGACTCGAAACATCACCCATTCCTTCTCTCCAGAGATGCTGCCGGTCCCGCTGAGTTACTCCAGCATTTTGTGTCTACCTTCGATTTAAACCGGCAACTGTTCACACTTGTTCTATGTTATCCCACTTTCTCATCCACTTCCTACACACTGGGTGCAATTTATAGAAGCCAATCAACCTACAAACCCGCGTGTGTTTGGGATGTGAGAGGAAACCGGGGCACCCTTCTGGTCACAGGGAGAACGAGCAAACTCCACACGGACAGCACCCGAGGCCAGGATCGAACCCGGGTCTTTGGGGCTGTGAGGCAGCAACTTTACCGCAGCGTCACCGTGCTACCACAATCTTTCTTGGGGCGGGGAAAATAAGTCCATATGTCAAATAACTAATAAATAATGTTAAAAAAAATTAATCCAGCACACATCCTGTTCTGATTATTTGACTGGATTTGAGATAGCAACATCAGTGTTTAACAACCAACTCCTGGGAGACTGCAGCACGATTCTGGAGGATTGGGAATGCAGTCAAACAGCGTGGTGCTTCATTATACAGCAGAGGGCTGTTTGTTTCTGATCATGGAGACTTTTGGCTGCTGCTCATGAGGAGAAGGGTAATTAAGTGAGCAAGTACCTGTGGAGGTTGAAACTATATTCTTTCTGTCCATTCGTCGTCCAAAGAAGTCTCGTTCAGTCTGAAAAATAATGTACAAATCACACTTGAATACTTTTGAAGGAGTAGGTGTAGAAAATGTGAAAGAAGGGCATTAGTTTATCAATAAATAAACGACTATTGCAGCACCAAACAAGCCAAGTTGCAGAACACTGTGCCACTGGCAACGGGTTATAATGTCAATGATGTCCCTAGACTAAGGTGCAAAATGGGAGATCCTCTTCAGACCTCAAACTGCACTTGTTATGCGGACAGTGCACCCCATGTCAGGGGGAAAGGGGAACAGTTTGTCTAGTTTAGTTTAGAGATACATCGTGGAAACAGGCCCACCAAGTCCGCGCCAACTAGCGATCACCCCGTACACCAACATTATCCAACACATACTGGGTACAATTTATAATGTTTACCAAATCCAATTAACGTACAAACCTGTAGGTCTTTGAAATGTGGGAGGAAATCGGAGAAAATCCACGCAGGTCACAGGGAGAATGTACAACCTCTGCATAGACAGCACCTGTGGTCATAATCAAACTCGGGCCTCAGGTGCTGTAAGGCAGCAACTCTACCGCTGTGCCACCCAAAAGAGGAGCACTCTCTCACTGATCCATCACTGCCTTCATGGATAGAAAGTTATCTTAGGTGGTTTAAACATAACCTAGTCCGAGCTACAGAGACACAAGGAACTGCAGGTTCTGGAATCTTGCAGAAAACACGAGGAAAGTCCAGACCGAAAATGTCACTGCCCGTGTCATAAGATCACAAGACACAGGAGCAGAATTAGGCCATTTGGCCCACAGAGTATAAGCCGCCATTTGATCACAGCTGATTTGTTTTTTCCTCTCAACCCCATTCTCCTGCCTTCTCCCCATAACCCCTGACTTCCTTATTAATCAAGAGCCTATCAATCTCAATTTAAAAATACCCAATGACTTGGCCTCCCCAGCCGTTGAATCACACAGATTCACCACTTCCTGGCTTAAGAAATTTCTCCTCATCTCCGTTCTAAAGGTGATTTTTATTCTGAGACTGTGCCCTCTGGTCCTCGACTCTTCCAATACTGGAAACATCCTCTCCACGTCCACTCTGTCTAAGCTCTCCACAGATGCTGTCTGACCTGCTGAGTTACTCCAGCACATTCTATTCCAAGCTGTCCCTCTATGCTCCTCAATCACCCCTCAGCCTCCTGCACTCTATTGGATAAAGTCCTAGGCTGCCCAACCTCTCCCTGTAGCTCAGTTCCTCGAGTACTGGCCACATCCCCTTTCCAGCTTAATAACATCCTTCCCATCACAGGATGACCAAAACTGGACTCCAAATCCGGCCTCACCAACCACTCATACAACCTGTTTTTGTAGAATCCTGCTTTATAGTATTAAATTAATATTTTTAAAATTAGTTAATATTAAAACGAGGAGCGCAGAGTGAAAAGTGAGCAGTTATACCAAGGGGACAACATGTGTAGGAGGGAATTGCAGATGCTGGTTTACACCGAAGATAGACACAAAATGCTCAAGTAACTGAGCGGGTCAAGCAGCATCTCTGGAGAAACGGAATAGGTGACGTTTCAGGTTGAGAGCCTTCTTCAGATTGCAGTCTGACTGACTACAAGACCTACACCAAACCCAAACCAATTAGGAGCAGACGAGGGCATTCGATCCAATTTGTGATCCCAGCTACAAAGACAGATGTATACAGCAATTCGTTCTTACTCCGCACAATTAAAGCATGGAATAATCTCCACCCAACTATAGTTAGCCAAACAGATGCAACTACATTTAAAGTAGCTCTTTCTTCCCAATAACCCTTTCTGGCTTAAGCCCTCCCTTCACCACCTCCAGTTTAAATTCCATTTGGAATATTTTGGAGGCCCAAGAAACCAAGAACCAATAATATTCCTTTTTTGCAGGGAGGCTGCTGAGTTACTCCAGCATTTTGTCTCTATACCATGGGTGCCTGAGATTATGGGGAGAAGGCTGGAGAATGGGGTTAGGAGGGAGAGATAGATCAGCCATGATTGAATGGCAGAGTAGGCCGAATGGCCTAATTCTGCTCCTATAACTGAGAGATAATTATAAAACCAGCTGCTTTTAAATGTTGTTTGCTATGATGAGAGAGCAGGGTATCTGGAGAGGAGAGAGGTACCCCAGTGATCTTAGCATCCTCTCCTTCCCGTGAAGTTTAAATTGTGAGGCAGCACAGTCTCCCCAGGGCAAGACTGGCAGCCAGGCTCCTTTGCACCAACGCGCTGATATCCTGCTCAACAAGCTGCAGCTTGCTCCAATTAGTTGTTTATTTCCAGACAGTGCATCAGGCAGCAATCAAACATCCCAGAACATGTTTTAATGACAGGAGTTGCACAGAGTTGAAGCAGGACAAGTGGTAAAGATTCTCAGCAGACACATCAGAGTATCACGAGGCGTAAAGAAACGGACAATCTTAGGGTTACATTTTTCCGAAAAGGATTATCTCCAAAGATTAATTCTCCTCCCACATATATCATAACTGGTAGAGTTGCTGTCTCACAGCGCCAGAATATCAGCGACCCGACCTCAGGAGCGGTCCGCGCAGAGTTGGCCCACTTCTCTCCCAGTGATCGTATGGGTTTCCTCCGGGTGCTCCGGATTCCTCCCACATCCCAAAGACGCACGGGTTTGTAGGTTAATCGGCCTCTGTAAATTTTCCTTAGTGTGCAGAGAGTAGATAAGAAAATGGGACAACGTGGAACAAGTGTGAAGGGGTGACCAATGGGCTTGGTGGGCCAAAGGGCCCCTTTTCCACGCTGTGTCTCTAAACTAAAGATGCGATTGTCGAAGTACATCAGGAGTCCTCCAATATGGTGGTCATGGCCATCATTGGTCCTTCACACCAAGCCAATATAAAAATACTCCTGATCATTAATCATACTTGGCTGTGGGATCTGACTGGGCACGCAGGTTACATCCAAAACTAAATTAAAACAAAACCGTCATCTCTAAAATTATAAATGGAATCCCAAAGTGCTTTATTTTGCCTATTTCCTTTGCTCCATAGATGCTGCCTCGCCCGCTGAGTTTCTCCAGCATTTTTGTCTACCTTCAAGGAACTGCAGATGCTGGTTTACAAAGAAAAAACACAAAGTGCTGGAGTAACTCAGCGGATGAGGCATCTCTGGAGAACATGGATAGGTGACGTTTCGGATCGGGAACCTTCTTCAGACTGTTTGTGGGGGGAGGGGTGGGGGTGGGGGAGGGTAGCTGGAAGGGAGAAGGGGGCAGGGCAAAGCCTAAAGCCTACCAAGTGATAGGTGGAATACAGGTGAGTTGGGGGTTATTTGGCAGATGGGTGGACAAAAGCCAGAGACGGGAGCACGACAAGAGGCTGTGAGATTTTTTCCTGCGTTCCTGTGATACGTCGTCTTCAAAGATTTCCATCAATTTACCCCTTCAAATACAAAGGTTTTGAAATGTTTGCTGTGCATGGAGGCTCCTGCCTCACTATTTTGAGGATTAAGGATTTTCATTCTTGATCGGAAACAGAGCGCCAATCAAATAAGACCATCATGAGTCTCAGCTGCAATGCTTCCTCAGCCCATCAACCTACTAATGGTAGATGAGAATGAGCACTGTAGTAGAAAGGCTCAGAGACTGAGCTCAGTATGAATCGAGAGCAGAGTACATAGAACAAAACATCACAACACTGAAACAGCCCCTTTGCCCCACAGTGCTTGTGCCAAACATGATGCCAAATTGAACCAATCTCATTTGCCTGCATATAATCCAAATCCCTCTATCCCCTGCACTTCCATGTGCCTATCTAAAAGCCTCTCAAACATCACTATTGTATCTGTTTCCACCACTACTCCTGGCAATGCATTCCAGGCCCCCACCACGCTCTGTGTAAAAAAACCTACCCCGCACATCTCCATTCAACTTTCCCCCTCTCACCTTATAGCTTTGCCCTCTAGTGTTGGACATTTCCACCCCGGGAAAAAGGTTCTGACTGGCTACCCTATTTATGCCTCATAATTTTATATACTTCTATCAAGTCTCCCCTCAACTTCTGATGTTCCAGGCAAACGTCTTCTGGAGTGAGGAGCTTGAGGACCATCAAATAATTATATCCTTTTCATAAAACGTGTAATGCTCAAAACATACGATGAGTGTTTGATAGCCGTGGGCCTGCACTCGCTGGAGTTTAGAAGAATGAGGGGGGACCTCATTGAAACATACAGAATAGTGAAGGGCTTGGTTAGAGTTGATGTGGAGAGGATGTTTCCACAAGTGGGAGAGTCTATAACTAGAGGTCGCAGCCTCAGAATTAAAGGACATTCTTTTAGGAAGGAGATAAGGAGGAATTTCTATAGTCAGAGGGCGATGAATCTGTGGAATTCTTTGCCACAGAAGGCTGTGGAGGTCGTCAGTGGATATATTTAAGGCAGAGATAGATAGGATTCTTGATTAGTACGGGTGTCAGAGGTTATGGGGAGAAGGCAGGAGAATGGAATTACGAGAGATAGATCAGCCATGATTGAATCGCGGAGTAGACAATGGGCTAAATGGCCTAATTCTGCTCCTATCACTTATTACCTTGTAAACAGGCTAGGTAAAGGAAAAGAGCAAAGGGAGTGATGGGGTAATTGTGGATGGGAAGGCGATAAGGTTTCGGAAGAGAGGGGCAAAATGGTGCAAAGAGTTGAGGGAAGAAAGGGAAGTGGGTGGAAATTATTCAAGTGTAAAATATAAATGACTATATTTATCTTAAGGCTGTAATTTAGTTCAATCAAGGGTTTCACATTACCAAAAGCTTTGGGTAATACTTATGAGCAACAGTGGCTTTTGAACACATTCTCACCAAATGCTCGCTAAGTAAAGAGACTGTAGTTGAACTATGGTTTAGTAATTTAATAGCAGAGATTTAAAAATAGGAAAATCCACAGATGTTGTAACAAAAGATCGCTGACTGAGGGGAGGGTCAACTGACAGCCACAGGAGAGAATGGAACGCAATAAATAAATCTGGGGTTTTGCACTACTGATTGATATAAGGAGGTAGAATTTCCAACTTACATACAAGGAAGCTCCAAAAAAAAGAGGCTTATAACTACATTTGCCAGATCAAATCTGATTGATTAGAACGGGTGTCAAGGGTTATGGGCAGAAGGCTGGAGAATGGGGTTGAGAGGAAAAAATAGATCCTCCATGATTGAATGGCAGAGTAGACCCGATGGGCCAAATGGCCTAATTCTGCTCCTATGAATTATGAACTTATCAAGGCCCACACCTTTTGAGAGATGGCTTCATGCATACACTTGCCATCTCAAATGAATCGAAAGGTGATTGAGGTTAGGGTGTTTGAGATAGAGATTGAGTGGGGGAAGTGAAAACAGGCAGTCATCAGGGTTCAGTTTGCTAGAGTGACTCAGGGTGTCGGGACAGCATCTCTGGAGGGGCTCATGCTGTCGACCTCCACGTGGTGAGCCCTGACAACTGGCCTCAGTCAGGCGAACGACAACAAACAGAGACAGCAGAAGTGCTGCAGCTTGGCGCCAACCCGGAGCATGTGCCTTTTTTAGGGCGGGCACCAACACGGATGTCGAACCAGATAGCATCACCCTGCTGCAGACCTCCGCTGACTCAAACACAAGTAGAAGCATCTCTGGAGAAAATGGGTAGCTGACATTTTAGGTTGGGACCCTTCTGGATTTCTAAATCACCATAGACAAGCTTTACCTCGTCTCTCACGGTTGCCGACTTGAGAACCTTCTCCAGGCTTTGTTTGTGGTTTTTCACACAAGATGTGAAACCCTTTTTGCTCTCGGTTGGTTTTTTGTTGACGTCTCCAGTTTCCTGAAAAACAACATCAAATAAAATCAGCTGCCTTTACTGCCCGTTGTAAGTGAAGGCTTGAAGCAGCGCCCACGGCACGCGAGTTGAACATTGTTACGCGTATTACATGTACTACGGATGAAAGGCACGGGAAAATTATGCCTACCTAAGGTCGATAATTAAAATAATAACCATTTAATAATAAATACTGAATTTAGTAAATGAGTTGGAAATCTTTACTATTTATATTTAATAATTACCTTTTTAGAATTCTAGTCAGGGTAGGCACAGGTACATGGAGCGGAAAGGTTTAGAGCGATATGAGCCCAATGCAGGCAGGTGGGACTAGTGTAGATGGAGAATCTTGGTTGGCAAGTGGGCCAAAGGGCCTGTTTCCATGCTGTACGACACCATGACCCTGAGTTTAAATATTTAAAGTTTTGATCCTGTCCATGTTTAGTTGGAATAATATAGGTACTTGAACTACCCCCAGATATGGTGTGTATAGTTTAACATGATCGCAATTGCCGGCTAATTAATGGGATTTGTTTTTCCTGTACCTACACAAACAAGTATTCTCCAGGGACACAATTCACCTTCTAACTCTGAATCCACACTTTGTGGCTTGAGGTAACAATCTCTAAAGGCCTCATTAATCTGGCACAACACATCTGGGACAAAACTGCACGTCAAAAGAGAATTAATTCTGTGCTGAGTAGAAGGTTGACCCTGAACGCGACAAGTTTTGAAAGCTTTACAACATCAGCACAACGAATGAAAACTATTTTAAATTGCACTGGTAATATAATCATGCCTATGTAAGAACATATATTACACCAGATATTACTCACGTGGTCACAGGGAGACCATGCAGACTCCAGACAGACCAATGTCAGGATCGAACCCGGGTCTCTGGCGTCGTGAGGCAGCACCTCTACCCGCTGCGCCACCCGTATATTTGGGTTTCCTTTTCTGTGCAGGGTATGGCACCAAATCCCAAACATGCCGGCACCAAGACAGGGTTCAAGCTCAAATACTATCATTTCCTTGCAAAATCTGCACCTCTGATCCCTCAAAGCCAACAGGATCAATCTGAGGAGCTCTTACCTTCTTGTCTGTGTTGCGTGCATTCAACAAGGCTTCCACACGCCTCATCTTTTCCAGCTCAATCTCCCGCGCAATCAGCTGCTTGGCCTGGTAGGTCATCGGTCGCCGTGCAGGAAGGTCAGGGAATCGACAAACATCTTCCACGTTACTGAGAAACAAAGTTAGATCAGTTTAGTTTCGTGCTATGCTTTCCCAGTTTTGCATCCTACACACCAAGGATAATTTACAAAGGCCAATTAACCTACAAATCTGCATTTCTTTGGAATACAGGAGGAATTCAGAGCACCTGGGGAAAACCCATGCAGTCACAGGGAGAACTTACAAACCCAGTACAGACAGCACCTGTAGTCAGGATTGAACCCGGGTCTCTGGCGCTGTAAGGCAGCTATGTCACTGTGCCACTCTAATCAGGCTAATAACATAATCAATAAACTTGATGTACCATGATAGTTATTCATCTTGCCAGGGTACATTTTTATGCATCCATGTCTGTGCTGAACATGATTGCAAATTAAGCGAATCCCTACTGCCCGCACATAATGCATATCGCTCCATTAAACGCCTCCGGAACGCCACCATTATATCTACATCCACCACCATTCCTGTCAGCACGTTCCAGGTGCCAGCCACAGCTTAGGTAAAAGATCTTGCCCTAATTATCTCTTTTAAACTCTTCCAAGTCAGGATTGTATGCAACTGGGAGCAAACATGCAGATATCGCTGTTACCATGCTCTTGCTGCCATTTTGGCCTTCTTGGTTGCAGAGGTCACAGTTTGGGACGTAGTGTTCGAGGAGCGTGGGCGAGCTACTCCAGTGTATTTTACAGAGGGTATACACTACAACCATTGTGCACCACTGGTGGAGATAATGAATGTCCAGGTTTGATTAGATGCTGATCGTGTGAAACTGATGGATAACCTTCTTCATGGTGTGGGCAATCACTCAGCTCACCACTGGAATACGGCTCTTTGGTCCATTTTAAGACCAAAGACTGTGCTGAAATCCAGAACCAAGTGGTCATGGTGAAATCCAAGACAAGACTGCAGGTTCCCGGAATTTTGAGCAAAAAAAAAAACAAACTGCTGGAGGAACTTAGCGGGTCAAGCAGCATCTGAAGAGGGAACGGACAAGCAATGTTTTGTGTCACCATCCTTCTTCAATCTGATGGGTAGGGTGGGAAAGCTGGGAGAGAAAGGTGGGGGGGGGGGGGAGGGCAGTAATAGATGGATACAGGTGGGGGGGGAGGTGGTCAATTGGCAGATGGATAAAAATAGTGAAAAAGGCAAGAAGTGGAAAAGGAGAGAAAATGGTCTTAGATCGGGAGGAGTGAAATGTAAATCCAGGATCTGCATGGGGGGGGGGGGGGGGGGGGGGGGGGGGGGGGGGGGGGGGGAACAAAAGGGGAAGCCGGCATACTTTGTAACTTTGTCAATGCTGTAGGTGACTGCTATTTGTATACATTGTGTGTGCAAGCAAAGAATCTCACTATGCCTAGTCACACATGACAATAAAGTATTCCTATTCCTTCCTGCTTCAACCAACACCCCCAACAGCGTACTCCGGGCACTCACCACACTCCGTGTAAAAAAGAAAACTTGCTCCCCACAACTCTTTTTAATCTTTGCCCTTCTCGCCCTAAAGCTATCCCCTGTAGTAATTGATTTTTCCATCCTGGGAAAAAACTATCTAAGACTGCAGATGGGGTAGGACTTCAAATCCAGTGGGTATTTTGTCAGAAGTAACAGGGTTACATGAATGCTGTTTTCTGAGCCTGTACAACAATGAGTGGAAGAATCACAGGCAAAGTTCTTCAAGATTTTGTGATGGTTGCAAGCTCTTCATGAGAACCTGGTGGATTTGTGGGGAGACATGGCATCTTTCAGATTGTTTATAACGGCAGTTTTGCATGAATTGCCAGAAGCACCCTCCATTTTGTGCTTTTACATCAGAGCATTATATTGAAGATGTAACTCATTTATTTTGGCCATAATTTAACACCTCCACAGCACCACACAGGCCTGTGCCATATCTAATACTGATCCAAATTGCTCAGACACGAGTCAGCTCTTATTAATTCTTTTACATTCTGTTGGGAAATTAAATAAAAATGAATAAAAAGTTTTATAAATATCAACTTTATAGATATTGGGAATATTAAACATTATTTTTTGAAAGATAATAGAATCTACTACACAAAGAGCTTTTTCACTCAGAGGGTGGTAGGTATATGGAACGAGCTGTCAATGGTGGCAGTTGAGGCAGGCATAGTTTTAGGGCGAGAGGGGTAAAGTTCAAAGGGCAGCATGGTGGCACAGCAGTAGAGTTGATGCAACGGCGCCAGACTATGGTTCCCTCCTGACTATGGACGGTGTCTGTACTTTCTCCCTGTGACCACGCGGGATTCCTCCGGGTGCTCCGGTTTCCTCCCACACCCCAAGGACATACAGGTTTGCAGGTAAATTTGGGGTTAATAAAAACCTAAATTGTCCATAGTGTGTATGAAAGTTTTTAGGACGACAGATAGCACAATGGGCTAAGAGTTCGGCTGGCGACCGGAAGGTAGCCGGTTCAAATCCCGCTTGGAGTGCATACTGTCGTTGTGTCCTTGGGCAAGACACTTCACCCACCTTTGCCTGTAATGGAATGTTACGGCGGCAGGCGCGGGCACACCGCGACGCCCTGTGTCTCCCTTTCAAGGGAGATGCTAAAAATGCATTTCGTTGTCTCTGTACTGTACACTGACAATGACAATAATTTGAATCATTTCATTTCATTTCATTAGTGCATGAGGATCGCTGGTCAGCACAGACTCAGCAGGCCAAAGAGGCTGTTTCCGTGCTGCATCTCTAAACTAAATCAAATGCATGGTAATTTTAATTTTAAAACAGAAGAAAAAGAATTGTCGTGGCAGAATTTTGAAAAGAAACTTGACAAGTTAGATGACTAAAGGATAACTATCAGTCATGGAGTCTTACTGCGTGGAAACAGGCCCTTCAGCCTAACTTGCCCACACCGGCCATCTACACTAGTCTCACCTACCTGCGTTTGGCCCATATCCCTCTAAACCTGTCCTATCCGCGTACCTGTCTAATGTTTCTAAAAATGTTACGATAGCCCTTGCCTTAATTACATCCTCTGGCAGCTCGTTCCATACACTCACAACCCTTTGTGTGAAAAGTTACCCCTCAGATTCCTATTAAATCTTCCTCCCCTCACTTTAAACCTGTAGTGATTACAGTTGTGAGTGTCCTAGAGACCGAAAATAGAGGAGATCAGACCCTTCAGAGGTTACAAGGCTAGAGGAAATTACAAAAGCATGGAAGGCAAACACATGCAGGGATGTGAAAAAGGGTGAGAATTTTAAACCAAGATGCTGCTCGACTCAGAGTCTGTGCAGGTCAGGAATTGCAGGAATGACGTTTAATATTAATTTGACCCTTCTGCTGGATGAAACAAGCAATATTGAGGTCACATACAAACCCATTCAGTCACTGGTGCACAGTAATTCTCTAAACCAAAAAAACAGGGTGGATGATTGGATGGTTTTAGGCAGATTATAAAATGTCAATGATAAATATGGGAATCAGTTTAATGCTCTGTAAGGGATGACTAAATAAGACATTACATATTCACAAACATCAGTGTACTAAATTGACATTTGCTGGATTAGAAAGTAGTGGAAGGAATAAAATCCAGCCTCAGAGGTGACGTGAAGGGCATCCTATTTTTTCCGCAGATTTCTGTGCATCAGGGAGGTAGAAAATGAATGCAAAATTACAATTGTTAATGACTGCTTTTGCGTTAATTAATTGTGACCTTGCTTTATAATTGGGCCTTGGGCTCGCAATAAGGGGAGTAAATCGGTTCAGATAGATTCAATCATAACATAATAGATGGGAATATAGAAGGTGAATGCACAGACTTTTACCCAGCGTAGGAGAGTCAAAAATAAGAGGGCATATGTTTAAAGTGAGAGAGGTAAGAATTAAGGGCACAAATTATAACGTAGGGACCTTTATACCAAACATTCAACAGAAAGCACAATATTGATTAGTTTCTTTAGTATGGTACCAGATTTCCTTCCTCTGCCCTGGAATTTCTAAGCTTTTTCACAAGTACGTTTGAGCCCAGATATTGATCATGGGAAATTTTGCCCACATACAGGACATTTTAGTTTAGTTAATTGTCAAGTGTACAGAGGTACGGTGAAAAGCTTTTATGTCACGTGCTATCTGGACAGTAGAAAGACTATACATGATTATAATCAAGCCGTCCACAGTGTACAGATACAGGATAAAGGGAATAACGTTTAGTGAGGATAGTTAGAGTAGGAGGTGCTGCTGTTGGAATAGAGGTTTAAAAGATTGGAATGAATGATTTCAGATCCACTTCTGGGACAAACACAGAGAGTTGCCTTTGTTCACAAATGTCTATTGTTTGCAAACTGGGAAACACTGCTGATTCCACAAGGACTCTGAAGCAGCAGTCAGCACTGTTTGCTTTAGCCAGAGTAGCTAACAACAAAAGGCAAAAGAAAACTCTGTTAGTATTGATTTATTATTGTCACGTGTACCGAGATACAGCGAAAAGCATTTGTTTGTGGGATATCTAATCAATTCAGGTAATACTGTACATGAAAATAATCTAGCCTTGCACAAGTACAACAGGTAGAGCAAAGAGAAAAGTAGAAGATTGCAGAATATAATTTCTCAGCATTATGATGTTGCAGTTCCCGATCATATGTCCAATGTCCACAATGAGATAGGCTGGAAAAGCAGATGGTATCCTAGATCTCAGTTTCCTAGACTATGAAAGAACCATTCGGAAGTCTGATAACAGAGGGGAAGAAGCTGTTCCTGAGTCTGGTGGCAACTAGCATGACACAAATAACGAACTTGCATTTTATACAGCAACAAATTGACCATGGGACTTTCCAAGTTGTGCCCTTTAAGAACCTTCATTCAAGAACCAATTTTGGTGCAATTAATAGTGGTAAGAAAAGGTAGACAGAAATATCAGGATGGCTTCCTGTTAATTGGGGTCTTTAACAACTTCAAGAGGCAGAGGCTTCATCTGAAAGGCAGATGCTCAGAGTGCAACAGTCCTATCTTGTCTGCACTAGGGCATCAGTTTAAAGCATAAGCTTTGAGCCAATTGTTAGCTGAAATCTAAGGGCTTTAGACTGTGTAGATACTTTAGACTAGAGATACAGCATGGGAATAGTCCTTCAGCCCACTGTGTCCGTGCCAACCAGCGATCCCCGTATATTAGCTCTACACGAGGGGCATTTCACAATTTTTAACAAAGCAAATTATCCTACAAACTTATACGTCTTTGGAGTGTGGGGGGAAACCGGAGCACCTGGAAAATCCCAAGCGGTCACAGGGAGAACGAGCAAACTCCAGACAGACAGCACCTGTAGTCAGGCTTCTGACAAGAACTTCCACAACTTAATCAAGAAGGTTATTAAATACATCACATTATTCCACGAATGGTAGAAGTTTCAGAATCCCAACAGAAAATGCTGATTTTCTTTGAAGAACATTTTAAGTTTAAATCATTACAAATTAATTTATGACAATTTTTTAAAGGATTTCAGCAAACTTGCAGATAAGGACATAAACCACAAGAGGTAAGTTTTCTGAGGACCATCTTTTGATCCGCAGATGGTCTATGTATACAAATTCAGTTTTTACATTTTATCCCCTCTTTTCACCCTGCTTGATTCAACTCAGGTATACACTGTGAGACAGCTACCAAAAGAAGAAAATCACAATACCAATGCAAGAAAAAGTGGATGCCTTAACATAATAGATGGCAGCTTCAAACAATGCAAGATTGAAATGAAAACTCTAAGCTGCCACTAATTTTTTAAAACACAATTCCATCAGTGCATGCTACTGACTCCTTCTCTCAGCTGCTATCAATGGTTCTTTATTGTCATTTGTACCGAGGTACAGTGAAACATTTTTTTTGTGCATACAATTCAGCAAAGTTTTACCATACATCAGCACAATCTTAGAATAAGTACAAAGAATACAGAAATAGTCCAGAGACAACATACAAGAGTCGCCGGGTTTTGGTGCTATTTTCTACGTCCAAGTTGCTCTAAGAGCAGGAAGGAACTGCAGATGCTGATTTAAATCGAAGATAAACACAAAATGCTGGAGTAACTCACCAGGACAGGCAGCATCTCTGGCAGGAAGGAATGGGTGACGGTTAGGGTCTTCAGTCTGCAGGGTCTCAACTTGAAACGTCACCCATTCCTTCTCTCCAGAGATGCTGCCCGTCCTGCTGAGTTACTCTAGCAATTTGTGTCCAACTTTGTTTTAAGAGCACATGGCCATACAGGTCCTGGCGGCGTTGCAGGGTTGGCCTGGCTAGGTGAAGTTGTAGGTGAACTCCACCGCTCTGTGCTACTGCAGGCTGCTTCCAGTCCACGCACTCGGTCTCTTGGAGTGGCACCCGATCCAGTGATTTAGTTCCATCTTCTGTTGAAATCGAACTTGTGAACGGTGCAAACTTCTATTGTCAATAATTTCCAAATACTAGTTAGCTGGAGGAGATTACCACTCCTGTCTCTCCTCTCCTCAAGGAGAAGGTTGAACAGGTTGGAATCAGCAATATCAAATCAGCACCGCATATGTCAGCATCCGAGGCTTCGTTGCGCCAATGAAGTAGTCACCGTGACCCCAATGGTCCCTCTTACCATCCACTCCCCTTGCTTCCCTGGGACTTTTCAACTGCTAATTTGAGTTGAGGTGACCAGCGTGTCCATAATCGAGATCCTGCGAGAGATTTCTCAGTGCATTCTCCACCATCGACCGATGCTCCATGGCTGGCAGGTAGATGAAGGTGTAAGTAAGCCAGAGTAAGAAGAGAGCCACGGCCAGGGGCAGACCCCAGTTGGTGATCAGGATCGTCTCGTCACACCGCGCCTGGAATGTAAGCTGGTGAATGGGAACTGACAAGTGGTCAGTCTGAGACTGTGCTGCTGAGGAACACATTCCCCCTCACTCCGGCTAACTCACTCTGTGCAGAACCTGTCAGCGAGCTGACCCCCAAAGACAGGACAGAGGAGAGTTGAGGGCGAGCTGCCCGCGGAACTGATTAAACAGGTGTTTATTTTTGTCTTCCAGATGCCATGCGGCTCGTTATCCTCTTCCGTCGGCTGTGAGTCGATCAAGAATAGCTCACCCCACGCCAGGTTGAGAACACGGCCAGAAGGGAGGATTTTCTCTTCAGTTCTTGGAGAATCGGAGATTTGTGAATGTAAAAGGAAACGAGTGCAGAAATGCAACATCACTAAGCCATAAGCTGGAGGGAGGGATTTTCTGATATTAGCAGATAAATTTGACCTTTGGAGTAAACGACTTCCAGAACGGCACGTAATGAAATCACATGAATGCTACTGTAAAAACCTACATTACAGAAATTAAAAAAACTAGAAATCCGGCCAGCCTGGTGTTGATTTTCTTGTGTCAAGGGATTCAATGGGGTGAATAGCTCATGGGCTCAACGTCATATAGTGTGTTCTTTGCATCTTTCCCTCTGAGGGTAGCATTTGCACCTCTGATTTACAGGCTTGTGGGGCCCCATTCCAGTTAAGGGACGTTAACACGACATTCAGGCTGACTTGTTGATGCAGTATTATCTGTGCAAGGGCTGCATTGTGACACTAGAGCTGCTGCCTCGGAGGCCAGCATTCAATTCTGAGTACGGGTGCCCTCTGTGTGGAGTTTGCATGTTCCCCCTGTGAACAAGTGGGTTTCTTCCAGGTGCTCTGGCTTCCTACCACATTCCAAAGACGTGCAGGTTTGTAGGTTAATTGACTTTTGTAAATTGTTCCCTACTGTGTAGAACACGAGTTAATGTAGAACTAGTACGGGTGATAGATAGTTGCAGCGGACTCAGTGGGCCGAAGGGCCTGTTTTCACGCTGTATCTCAAAACTAAAATTAAGGAAGCAACATTGTTTGGCTGACATATTAAACTGTGGGTAGACACAAAATGCTGGAGTAACTCAGCGGGCCAGGCAGCATCTCTGGAGAGAAGGAATGGGTGACGTTTCCGGTCGAGACCCTTCGTCACACTGATATTAAACTGTGGCTCCAACTACTTTATCTGGCAGCACAAAAGATCCCCGGATAATATCATGAGGAAAAGCATTGGAGTCTTGTACAATACATATCCAACTAACAGACTAAAAATGATTATCGGTGGCTGCCGAGTTCCTCCAGCATTTTGTTGTTTGCTCAAGATTTCAGCATCTGTAATTTCTTTTGTCTCCATGAAATAATTGGGCCAAATGAGCCTCTTCAATGCTGTATATTTTAGTTTAGTGTTACGAATACTGAGGTACAGTGTAAAGCTTTGGTTGCGTGCTAACCAATCAGAGGAAAGACAATACATGATAACAATCGAGCATTCCACCGTGAACAAATGTAGGATAAAGGGAATAACGTTTAGTGCAAGATAAAGCTCAGTAAAGACTGATTAAAGATAGTCCGGAGATCTCCACTGAGGTAGATAGTAGCTCAGGACTGCTCACTAGTTGTTGATAGGAAGGTTCAATGCTTGGTCGCAGCTGGTAAGAAACTGTCCCTGAATCTGGAAGTGTGCGATTTCACCTCTTTCCTGATGGGAAGGGGGAGCAGAGGGAGTGATCGGAGTGTGACTTGTCCTTGATTATGCTGGTGGCCTTGCCGAGGCAGCATGAGGTGTCAATAGATGCAGTGTTTTGTAGTGATTTAATTAAAGTAGTGAGAGAATGTAGCCTTCCTTTAAGTTTATTCAAACCTTAAAGAAGTTGATCATTTTTAGTACAAAGTGGTGTGAATAGAAACAAGTGTTTCAATCTCCTTTCTAAAATGCAATTAGTTCTTGAATGAGCTTGGGACACCACAGGAAGTAAGTACTTTGTACTAAAAATAATCAACTCCTTTAAGGTTTGAATAAACTTAAAAGAAGGCTACATTCTCTCACTACTTTAAATAAATCACTACAAAACACTGCATTTAATGGACCTCCTCCTTCAATTTAATGCAGAAAAGCCACATAAGTGGCACAGCAGTACAGTTGTTGCCTTACATAGAGACATAGAAACATAGAAATTAGGTGCAGGAGTAGGCCATTCGGCCCTTCGAGCCTGCACCACCATTCAATATGATCATGGCTGATCATCCAACTCAGTATCCCGTACCTGCCTTCTCTCCATACCCCCTAATCCCCTTAGCCACAAGGGCCACATCTAACTCCCTGTTAAATATAGCCAATGAACTGGCCTCAACTACCCTCTGTGGCAGAGAGTTCCAGAGATTCACCACTCTCTGTGCCAGAGACCTGGGTTTGATCCTGACTACGGGTGCTGTCTGTGCGGAGTTTGTACGTTCTCCCCGTGATCTGCCTGGCTTTTCACTGGGATCTCCGGTATCCTCCCACGCTCCAAAGACGTACAGGTTTGTAGGTTAATTGTTTTGGTATAATTGTCCCTAGTGTGCGGGATAGTGTTAGTGTGTGGCAATCGCTGGTCAGTGCCGACTCGATGGGCTGAAGGGCTGAAGTCACCCATTCCTTCTCTCCAGAGATGTTGCTGATCCTGCTGAGTTACTCCAGCATTTTGTGTCTATAGTCGTTACACTGACTGGCTAGCACACAACAAAAGCTTTTCACTGTGCCGGTACACGTGACAGTAAACTAAACAACTAATACTGCAAGGCTCATAAAAATGAAAAATCTAGGCCACATAAAGTTCTGTGAATCTTCAAATCGGAATCATTCCAAGCTGGATAAATCCCACATGCCTCAATATAACTTTTACTTCATTACTTTTGTACAGAATCCCTCCCAAGCCATTCACGTGAGAAGCAATTACATCTAGTCTTCAAATGTTTTCAAGTTTAAAGATTTGACTTTGTAAAAGGCAAGTAGAAATATTTAAACTGATTGCAACTGTTTATCTCATAACCATACAAATTAAAGGGTGTTTGAGAAAGTAGAGACAATGCTTACGGATCTAATAAGTAGATGTACTGGCCCTCAAGAGTCCTCTCCTGGTGATAGGTAAGGTTATAAGACAGCATGGCTCCGATCAGGTCAGCTAGCTGTTGCTTTTCCCGAGCACTATATAGCTGGGTATTAACCTGAAACAAAATGTTTTATGTGTTACGTACAAGTTGCATAAAAATATCTCCCTTTTAAACATCCATGTTGGTTGCTTTTGAATGTAGCTAGGTAATTCAGTACATCTTTTTTATAAAAACTACTGTCGTGGAACATGGAAGTAGCACTCTGGATATCAAAACTGAATCAGGATTTTTTTTGTGCGATTGGTTTATTATTGTCACGTATACTGAGGAACAGTGTAAATCTTTGGAAAGCATGCGATCCAGTCAAATCAGATAAAACTGTACATACAATCAAGCTAAACTGCAGTAGAATAGAGTGAAGGGAAAAATACAGAGTGCAGAATATAGATCCCAGCATGGGTTAAATCCCACTTATCAAAATGAGTTTAATAAGATGGTAACACCTGTCTCTGCAGTTAAAATGTCACCTGACATTAGCATCAACCTCACCAAATTGCAATATTAATGACAAAAACAAAATAGATTATAGCAAAGTTGTTTTATTACAATTTTTAGGTTTGCTTCTTGTGTAAGGTTTGCTTCATTTTGCATTCAATCAGTAATAGAAATACCTTCATCTTGCCATAGTTTAACTGCCCTTCCTCCTAAATAATTTTTAGCTCGCATGTTTAGATAGTGTTTTAGCTTGGTCTGGAGCAAAACACAAAGTACTGGAGGAGCTCAGTGGACCAGGCAGCACCTGTGGAGAGAATTGATGGATGCTTTGGGTCAGGACTCTTCTTCAGACTTGATCCATCGGTCTGAAGGAGAATCTTGACCTGAAACATTGTCCTCAGTCTAAGGATGAGGAGCCCCCACCTCAGTCTGAATAAGAATGCCAACCCAAATCCTCATTGTGTATTCAATGAGGATGGTGAATCTGTGGAATTCATTGTCACAGAAGGCTGTGGAGGCCAAGTCAATAGATATTTTTAAGGCATAAATAGATATTCTTGATTAGTACGGGTGTTAGGGGTTATGGGGAGAAGTCAGGTGAACGGGGTTAGGAGGGAGATTCATCAGCCATGATTGAATGGCGGAGCAGACTTGATGGGCCGAATGGCCTAATTTTGCTTCTATCACTTATGAAATTTTGTCATGTCTACCTAGGTACAGGGAAATGCTTTGTTTTACATACAACCCAGTAAAATCACGTAGCAGACCGTATCTAGGCAGGACACCACGTTTTGGCAGGTCACTCCACAGATGCTGCCTGGCCCGCTGAGTTCCCCCAGCTCTGTGTTTTGCTCAAGATTTCAGCAACTGCAGTTTCTTGAGTCTAATTATATAACCGTATAACAATTACAGCACGGAAACAGGCCATCTCGACCCTTCTAGTCCGTGCCGAACACATAATCTCCCCTAGTCCCATATACCTGCGCTCAGACCATAACCCTCCATTCCCTTCCCATCCATATAACTATTCAATTTATTTTTAAATGATAAAAACGAACCTGCCTCCACCACCTTCACTGGAAGCTCATTCCACACAGCTACCACTCTCTGAGTAAAGAAGTTCCCCCTCATGTTACCCCTAAACTTCAGTCCCTGAATTCTCAAGTCATGTCCCCTTGTTTGAATCTTCCCTACTCTCAGTAGGAAAAGCTTTTCCACGTCAACTCTGTCTATCCCTCTCATCATTTTAAAAACCTCTATCAAGTCCCCCCTTAACCTTCTGCGCTCCAAAGAATAAAGCCCTAACTTGTTCAACCTTTCTCTGTAACTTAGTTGCTGAAACCCAGGCAACATTCTAGTAAATCTCCTCTGTACTCTCTCTATTTTGTTGACATCCTTCCTATAATTAGGCGACCAAAATTGTACACCATACTCCAGAATTGGCCTCACCAATGCCTTGTACAATTTTAACATTACATCCCAACTTCTATACTCAATGCTTTTAACATTACATCCCAACTTCTATACTCAATGCTCAATTATACTCAATTATGGTCTAATTATTTCAGAGAATTCAAAGCGTTGTTTCAATGGGTTGTTTATGGGTTCAATGGGCTCCAAAATGTTGTTGAGGAAACAACAATTCCAAGAAAGAGCAGATTCACTTTTATGGAAAATCCTGTAGGACAAGCAATGATTCTTTTGCTATTTTCCATTTTAATGATGTTTTGTATTATTTAATGTGCCCAGAGAATACACTGGGCTCATTTGCACATTAATTCTGCATGACAATTTTAGTTGAACATTCTGTCTCTGCAATTCCCCAACCTAGAACTGACTTGCACAAATGTAGAAGAAAGAACTGCAGATGCTGGAAAAATCGAAGGGAGACAAAAAATGCTGGAGAAACTCAGCGGGTGAGGCAGCATCTATGGAGAGAAGGAATTGGCGATGTTTTGGGTCTCTTGGCACTCCCGCCTCACCCGCTGAGTTTCTCCAGCATTTTTTGTCTACCTGCACAAATGTAGGTTTTCCAGAGTGAAGGGCAATTTGTACGAGTACATATAACAATGTTAATGCAATGAGCATCAGGAGGGCTTGTGTTTTATCATTCACAACATTGCTATTATAAAAATCTTAAATTCTAAAAGGTCTGAAGAAGGGTTCCGATCTGAAAGGTCATTAATCCATGTTAGAACAGTACAGCACAGGAACGGGCACATCAGCCCACAATGTTTGTGCCAAACATGATGCCAAGATAAATTCATCTCATTTGCCTGTACAGGACCCATATCCCACTATTCCCTGAACTTCCATGTGCCTACCTAAAGCCTCTTCAATGCCACTATCGTATCTGCTTCCACCACCACCCCTGGCAGCATGTTCTAGACAACCAAACTATTATGTGTGACCTTCCCCGCATGTCTCCTTTAAACTTTCTACCTCTCATCTAGGTGGGCAAAAAAAAATCTAGCTTTTCATCGGAAATTATCCATACTTGCCATGGAAGAGATAAGGGCTTTTCTAAAGAGTTTCAGTCTCAATAACACTAATCTCATCCCAATTTAGAGCAAAGCACACTTGATGTTGAACATTTATCAAATAGCTGGCCATTCCATCAAGAACAAACTATTTGGAGGATATCAGAATAAGGAGATATTAAATTAAAAATACGACAAAGAGAGGTTAATGCAAGAAGGAGATGTGGCATAACTTCATACAGAGAAAAGGCAAAAGAAAAATCTAATGAGATCAAGTTTAAAAATACATGCTAAGCCCATAGAAGGGTGGCATAGTTGCTACCTCCAGCACCAAGGATTGGGGTTCAACCCTGATCTCAGGTGCTGTCCGTGTGGAGTTTGCATGTCCGCTCTGTAACTGAGCAGGTTTCCTCTGGGTTCCTCCCACATCAAAGACGTACGGGGTCGTAGGTTAATTGGTCCCAGTGTGCAGGGGATGGTTGAGAAAGTGGGGATAACATGGAACTCAGTGTGAACGGGTGATCAATGGTCGGCATGGACAGTGGGGCAGAAGGGCCTGTTTCAGTGCTGCTCTATCACTAAACATAAGGAGAACAGTCTCGACCCGAAACATCACCAATTCCTTCTCTCCAGAGATTCTGTCTGTCCCGCTGAGTTACTTCAGCTTTTTATGTCTATCTTCGGTTCAAACCAGCATCTGCAATTCCTTCTTACACATAAGGAAAAGGAAGACGGGGTGCAAACACAAACAATTCAGGCAAAGTATAAATATATACAGCAAGAAACATGCATTTACATTTCAGTGGTTTACTGTCAACGTGAGCCCGTGGAACATGATCCAAGTCAGGAACTCAGCTGTGGGAATCCTGCCAGGCGCAGCTTTATACATTTTAGATTTATTTAATGAGTTCATTTCCTGAATTCAATTTTATCGTTTCTTGGCTACTTCACATTACCGACAAAATCAATTTTGTGACCCAGTTCTGGGATATTTTGATAATGCTGCCGGAAAACCTCACAACTACTTTTGGCGCAATGTCATAGCATCCATGTTCCTCTCTCACAGTGTTAGGGTGAGAGGGACAAAGTTTGGGGGAGGTGTGTGGGGTTTGTGTTTTTTTTTTTAATACACAGATGGTGGTGAATGCCTGGAACATGCTGTCAATAGACAATAGGTGCAGGAGCAGGCCATTTGGCCCTTCGAGCCAGCACCGCCATTCAATGTGATCATGGCTGATCATCCCCAATCAGTAACCCGTTCCTGCCTTCTCCCCATATCCCCTGACTCCGCTATCTTTAAGAGGGTGATAGTTGAGGCAGATATAATAGTGGCATTTAAGAGACTTGTGGATAAACACATGAATGTGCAGGGAATGGAGGGATATGGAGTACGTGCAGGCAGATAAGAGATGATCTTGGCATCATGTTTGTCAGTCACTGTGGGCTGAAAGCCCAATCCTTGGGCTGTAATGTTCTATATTCGCTAGCATTAACCTACTTTTCATCTGCCATGAAGCCTCTGGGAAGTTTATGGCATGGATAGCTAGATAAACAGTAGGTTATCATGCGTTTCAATAGGAAGGTCTCTAATGGAACAGACATTCTGCCTGGGCTAGGATAGCCACTGTACAACTCAGCAAGGGCAGGAAAAAGCTAAATAGATTTGGGACTTGATCCATTATCAGGAATAATGACGATGATGACCCCTGCTTGATAAATACACAAATAATCTGTACACTGAATGGCTTGATTATAATCATGTATTATCTTTCCATTGACTGATTAGCACACAACAAAAGCTTTTCACTGTACCTCAGGTACACATGACAATAAACTCAACTAACTAAACACGCACCTACTTTTAGAGTGCAGTTGAACAAAAACAAACACTTTCATGCTCAGGGATGGAACGGCAGGTGCTCTGTTGACACCACACAGAGCTGAGATTGAACGTGGTACCTCAAGGTTCAGAGGGCTGAACAGAATATCCACAAGCAGCTGATAAAGCCATCTTCAGAGCAGAAGGTTGAACGTTTAAAGATTGCAAAATTATTCACAAGTTTCAATGATTAGGCTCAGATCAGTTTTAAATATCTCATTCAATAATCCTCTGGATAGAGTTTTTGTTGACGACAAGGCGGGTAAAGCAAATCCCAAAAGCTAGTTGTGAAACATCTCAAGAGTAGCAAATACCAAAAATGTATAACTCGTTGATAAATTCCACATGAATAATTTAGAATGAATCAGAATAATGAAGGGAATTATCATACCGCCAATCAACATGCCACACACATTACTATGAGCTTGTGTGAGCTGCTATCATCTTGTGTACATGTACTACTTAACTCAACCATATGCACAGTGCATGCAAAAAAAAAAGATGAAGAGAGGCAGCCACATTAGTAATATGGACTGTGCAAATGGCAGGAGCAAAATCTGATTTGGTATTTCACGCTTTTGCAGCACGTCACTAGGGTGATAATGAAGTGTGGTCACGAGTAGCAAAACCTTACATTGTCTATTTAAATTTTACTGCACAATTTAGTTTTAGCTTCAGAGATGCACCATGGAAACAGGGCCTTCAACCCACTGAGTCCATGCTGACCACTGATCACCCATTCACATTAGTTTCACATTGTGACACCATGGTGGCGCAGTGGTAGAATTGCTGCCTTACAGTGCCAGAGCCCCGGGTTCCATCCTGACTGCGGGTGCTGTCCGCATGAAGTTTGTACGTTCTCCCCGTGACTGCGTAGGTTTTCCCCGTTTCCTCCCACAGTCTAGAGACGTACTGGTTTGTAGGTTAATTGACTTTGGTAAATATTGTAAATTGTATCTTGTGCTAGTTTATGGCGATCACTGGTCAGCGCGACTCGATTGGCCGAGGGAGCTGTTTTGGTGTTGTATCTCTGAACTAAACTATTGTCCTCTGCTGGGAGCATAGTAACAACTCAAAGTGTTCGGTGTTTATTGTGATGCTAGAAAATAGGATTAATTTCACCTTTACACTCACTGGCTTCATTCTGGGTTGGATAGTAAAAGGCATTTATTCATACAAAGTCGAGGCAGCATTACTAAAGTGCATTGCAAACTGCAGCTCAGTCCCGATGGGATTGTGAGATTCATTGGCTCCTTAGTGCAAAGATCCATTAGTATGGATATGATGAAGGCAGCAGACAGTTATCCTCATTGGAATCTTTCTTTATTAGGTAGAATGCCCAAACTGCACAACCTGCAGGATTTAGAGTGCAGTACTAAGGGCCAGATAAACAATCAAATTATTTTTGGAAATGATGTTCACATACTGAGTAAAATGTCAGGCAACCTTGGTCTAATAATCCCTTCCGCCAACAAATTATTTTCCTGGCCCAAATAATATTTTCGTCTTCCCCATTTCTTGTGAATGATAGTTTCTTGCTGGGATCCCTATTTACAGGAGGCACACACCCTCAGCCATTCAGACAGCCTTAGTGTTAACAACTTATTCAGCTTCAATTCTGACCGTCATGTTTTGTTCTGTACACGGGGCGGCATAGTGTCGCAGCTGGTAGAGCCGCTGCCTCACAGCGCCAGAGAACTGGGTTCTATCATGACTATGAGTGCTGACTGTGTGGAGTTTGCACATTCTCCCTGTGACCCTGTGTTTTCTCTGGGTGCTCCTCCAACATCCCAAAGACGGGCGGGTTTGTAGGTTAATTGGCCTCTAGATTGCCCCCCAGTGTGCAGAGTGGATTGTGTAAACGATGGTTGGCATGGACACAGGCAACTTCTTTGCTTTCAGTTTGAAAACCCTCATCACTTTTCTAAAACATTTTGATATTCAATTTGTAACTGTTAATGCAAAGAAATCGCTCTCAAAAATTGGAACAGCGTCCTTCAGGGTTCTTTTCGCAGACACATTGCTTGATTTTTTTATTGCTCACGAAAAATAACAGCAAACACAGAGTTGCATAATTGAGGACTGATCTAATGTAGGTTGTTACTGAAAAGGAATTAATTCAAAATGACCTTGTTCCATCAAGCATATTAACCAATGACAGACACAAAATGCTGGAGTAACTCAGCGGGTCAGACAGAATCTTTGGAAAAAAAGGATGGGTAATGTTTCAGGTCGGGACCCAACTTCAGACACGAAGAAGTCCCGACCCAAAACGTCACCCATCCTTTTTCTCCAGAGATGCAGCCTGACCCATTGAGTTACTCCCGCACTTTGTGTCCAGCTTTGATATAAACCAGCATCTGCAGTTCTTTGTTTCTATATTAACCAATGAGCCAGACATCATTTATTTTCTCCTGTAACTCCCTGTAAGGGATGGGTGTTGTGGACAACAAGTTGTTTATTTTTGCCTGAACTTGGCTGCCCCAGGTAGATGGTGAAATTGGTGCACATTACAGAGGGAAATTCGGCATTCGCAAACCATTTTGGTGTGAGGTTGGATTCGCCAAAATAAGCTTTGAGGAATGAAAATCCAATCGGTTTTATTTAAATTTGTTTACCTCTTACTACAACTTTACTTCTTCATTAATTACTTTGCCTCCAGAAATTATGGCAAGTTTCCATTGCTGAATTAGGAGCTAGTTACATTTTTTATGACAATGTTATTATAAACAGCCCTCGATTTCCCAGCATATTTTAAAACCAAATTCCCACAATGGAATTTGAACCCATGCTCTTCCTTTTATTAGCCCAAGATGAATGATCCTGCAGCAAAGCCTTTATATTTCTTCAGCACAAGCATGACAATTACAGGAAGCCCATGTGAAATACAGATCTTGGGGCAGCCCCGTGGTGCCGCAGTAGAGTTGCTGCCTTACAGCGCCAGAGACCAAGGTTTGATCCTGACTACGGGTGCTGTCTGTATGGGGTTTCGATGTTCTCCCTGTGACGGCATGGGTTTTCTCTGGGTTCTCTGATTTCCTCCCACATTCCAAAATTTTTTCGGTTAATTAGCTTCGGTAAGTTGTAAAATTGTCCCTGGTGTGTCGAATAGTGTTGGTGTACGGGGTGATCGCTGGTCGGCAGGGACTCAGTGGGCCAAAGGGTCTGTTTCTACTTAATTATCAACCACAAACACTGTTCTTTATAGAACCTCCTTGAGAACTTCCTGAAGGGTTACAACCCGAAACGGCGCCTATTAACTGCCTACACAAATGGTGCCTGACAAGCTCTGTTTTACTCAAGGTTCCAGCACCTGCAGTTCCTTGTATTCTCCGTCATGTTTATTTACCTTGTCTCATAATGCAAGTGTATAAGTCACCTCATTTAATGTACTTGTCACATACCGGCCACTCTGGAAAGAAGTTTCTCCAGAATGCCCATTGGATTTATTTGTGAGCATCGTTCATTAGTGTCTATTAACATTAGATGACGTAAACTATCATCATTTGCGTTTACACAAACAAACCTTTGATTAAGTCATCCCTCAGCCTTCTCTTTGCTGAATAATTTGACAGAAGATTCTCGTACAATCAAACATCAACGAACACTCAAAAACATACTATTATTTAACAAAAGGACAATACATTACGTCAGCTAAAAAAGATAAATCTGCCCTATTTTGTTTCCTGTAGTAAGTATTTCAAATCAGCAGGGAAACAATTGATAAGTGGGCCTGTCAGTCGCTGCCCCAAATCTATCATGTTTCGGAAAATTTAAAGCAGAATAACCGTATTTATAACCAAGGTTGCTTTCAACCAAGTTGAAGAATTATGCCATTAATCCATTAAGGCCTAAGAGTTGGTGTAATTGGGAACCATCATCAAATGGTTATTTATGCTTGTCTAAATGGTTACAAGCTATTTAGACAAGCATGGTGACACGATGTTGGTGTCAAAGGAGATCAGAAAATGCTTGAAGTTTAAAACTCAGTTCTAGTTTTATTTAGAAGATAGACACAAAAACCTGGGGTACCTCAGCGGGTCAGGCAGTGTCCTTGGATAAAAGGAATAGGTGACGTTTCAGGTCGAGACCCTTCTTCAGACAGATTCGGGGAGAGGGAAACGAGATATATGAAAAGGTACATAGAACAAATTAATGAAAGATATGCAAAAAGACTGATCAAAGCCATAAATTATGTCCAAGGAGGAGCCCACTATGGTCCATTGTTGGTTGTAGGACAGGTAGGGGATGCAAGGGTTACTTGAGCTCAGAGAAATCAATATTCATACTGCTGGGTTGTAAGCTTTCCAAGGAAAAAATAGTTTAAAATAGTCATGCAGCATGCAAGTTGCCCTTTTGGTCCATCATCACTGAACCAGCCTTTCCAGAGCTATTACTATTGTAAGGGCCCAAGCGAATGGAAAGGTTAAAAGCCCTGTCCCACTGTACGAGTTCATTCAAGAGCTCTCCCGAGTTTAAAAAAATTAAATTTGTGGTAAGCACGTAGAATGTACGTAGCGGGTACGTCGGAGCTCGGGGACGTCTCTTAACGGCTCGTAACGCTAATGGCAGGTACTCGGGAAACGCGGTAAGCTCGGGAAGACTCGTGAAGATTTTTCAACATGTTGAAAAATGTCCACGAGAGCACCGAGAATCTCCGAGTTTGAATCAGGGCCAAACTCGTGGAGAACTCTTGAATGAACTCGTACAGTGGGACGGACTACGCAAGGCTAGGACTATCACTTGGAGCTCTTAGCTGGATCTTAGGATCTTATACACATCAGGTGATCTTGGATGTTTATAAAATCATGAGAGGAATAGATAGGGTGAATGCACAGTCTTTTACCCAGGGTAAGGAAATCAAGAACCAGAGGACATATGTTTAAGGTGAGAGGGGAAAGATGTAATGCAAATCTGAGGGTCAACTTTTTCCACTCGGAGGGCGGTGAGTATATGGGAAGGAAGTTAAGGCAGATAGTACAAAATAATTTAAGGATATTTATCAAATGCGGGCTAATGGGTCCAGCTTAGATGGGACATCTTGGTCGGCATGGACATTTCCGTGCTGTATGATTCTAATATGAACGTTAGATCTCCCTGCATGACATGTAAATTCAAACGGCAAGAAAACTTAGCCCAACAGGAGACTGAAAACGCGCTGTCACCATTGCCGAAGGTCTGAATCGCCAAACTACATCTCAAGACTCACCGGTCGCAATTTTGGAGAGAGGATATCGAGCATAAGGCAAAGGATCTCTGAAACAAGCGCCTTCAGTGTGAGGCGACTGCGGATGGCAGGGCTGATCTCTCCGACCATGGACATCAGCAGGTTCTGCATCTGACCCTGTTTAGCCTGAGCCTGTGGAAGCAGAAGGAAAACGGTGCTTCATTAAAACCAACTAAGTCACTGTGAACTAAATCATTCTGTCAATAGAAACATAGAAAATAGGTACAGGAGTAGGCCATTCGGTCCTTCGAGCCAGCACCACCATTCAATATGATCATGGCTAATCATCCAAAATCAGTACCCCGTTCTGCTTTCTCCCCATATTCCTTGATTCCGTTAGCCTTACGAGCTAAATCTAACTCTCTTTTGAAAACATCTAGTGAATTGGCCTCCACTGCCTTTTGTGGCAGAGAATTCCACAGATTCACAACTCCCTGGGTGAAAAGGTTTTTCCTCATCTCAGTCCTAAATGGCCTCCCCATTATTCTTAAACTGTGACACCCAGGGTCTGGACTCCCCCAACATCGGGAACATTTTTCCTGCATTTAGCCTGTCCAATCCCTTAAGAATTTTATATGTTTCTATAAGATTCCCTTTCATCCTTCTAAATTCCAGTGAATACAAGCCCAGTCAACACATTCTTTTGTCATTCTTTCATCACGGTGCTTCGTGAATGAACAGAAACTGGTGCCGTTTCTGCTAATGATCTATGACAGGAACATAAAAGGTATTCAATGGAGTGGTGGGGCACCTTCTGCGGTGCAATGACGCACCCTACGTTGTTGACCTGGGTTGAAAGTTGACCTCAGGTACTGTCTGAGTGGAGTTTGCATGCTCTCCTTGTGACTTCTTCAGCCTTCCTTACACAATCCAAATAAACAATACGGTAGATAAATTTGCCACTGTAAATTGAACTTAGTGTGTAAACAAATGGTCGAATTCCATGGGGGAGTGTTGGTGGTGATGTGGGAAATTGTTTTTTTGAAGATTGGACTGGGCTGCATTCACACCTCTGCAATTGCTCGCAGTCTTGGGCAGAGCAGACGCCAAGCAATAAACCATTCCGTTAAAAATTTGGGATTGGTAGGATGTGTGACGATTATCGTACATTCACCAAGCAGATCTTATCTAGTTTAGTTTAGAGATACAGAGGAGAAACAGGCCCTTCAGCCCACCAAGTCCGGCCGAACAGCGATCACCCTGTACACAGACCTACACACACTAGGGGAAATTATTCAGAACTTACTGAAGCCAATTCCATACGTCTTTGGAATAGAAACATAGAAACATAGAAATTAGGTGCAGGAGTAGGCCATTCGGCCCTTCGAGCCTGCACCGCCATTCAATATGATCATGGCTGATCATCCAACTCAGTATCCCGTACCTGCCTTCTCTCCATACCCCCTGATCCCCTTAGCCACAAGGGCCACATCTAACCCTCTTAAATATAGCCAATGAACTGGCCTCAACCACCCTCTGTGGCAGAGAGTTCCAGAGATTCACCACTCTCTGCGTGAAAAAAGTTCTTCTCATCTCGGTTTTAAAGGATTTCCCCTTTATCCTTAAGCTGTGACCCCTTGTCCTGGACTTCCCTAACATCGGGAACAATCTTCCTGCATCTAGCCTGTCCAACCCCTTAAGAATTTTGTAAGTTTCTATAAGATCCCCTCTCAATCTTCTAAATTCTAGAGAGTATAAACCAAGTCTATCCAGTCTTTCTTCATAAGACAGTCCTGACATCCCAGGAATCAGTCTGGTGAACCGTCTCTGCACTCCCTCTATGGCAATAATGTCCTTCCTCAGATTTGGAGACCAAAACTGTATGCAATACTCCAGGTGTGGTCTCACCAAGACCCTGTACAACTGCAGTAGAACCTCTCTGCTCCTATACTCAAATCCTTTTGCAATGAAAGCTAACATACCATTCGCTTTCTTTACTGCCTGCTGCACCTGCATGCCTACCTTCAATGACTGGTGTACCATGACACCCAGTTCTCGCTGCATCTCCCCCTTTCCCAATCGGCCACCATTTAGATAATAGTCTGCTGTCCTGTTTTTGCCACCAAAATGGATAACCTCACATTTATCCACATTATACTGCATCTGCCAAACATTTGCCCACTCACCCAGCCTATCCAAGTCACCCTGCAGTCTCCTAGCATCCTCCTCACAGCTAACACTGCCCCCCAGCTTAGTGTCATCCGCAAACATGGAGATATTGCCTTCAATTCCCTCATCCAGATCATTAATATATATTGTAAATAGCTGGGGTCCCAGTACTGAGCCTTGGGGTACCCCACTAGTCACTGCCTGCCATTGTGAAAAGGACCCGTTTACTCCTACTCTTTGCTTCCTGTTTGCCAGCCAGTTCTCTATCCACATCAATACTGAACCCCCAATGCCTTGTGCTTTAAGTTTGTATACTAATCTCTTATGTGGGACCTTGTCGAAAGCCTTCTGGAAGTCCAGATACACCACATCCACTGGTTCTCCCCTATCCACGCTACTAGTTACATCTTCGAAAAATTCTATAAGATTCGTCAGACATGATTTACCTTTCGTAAATCCATGCTGACTTTGTCCAATGATTTCACCACTTTCCAAATGTGCTGCTATCCCATCTTTAATAACTGACTCTAGCAGTTTCCCCACTACCGATGTTAGACTAACTGGTCTGTAATTCCCCATTTTCTCTCTCCCTCCCTTCTTAAAAAGTGGGGTTACGTTTGCTACCCGCCAATCTTCAGGAACTACTCCAGAATCTAAAGAGTTTTGAAAGATTATTACTAATGCATCCACTATTTCTGGAGCTACTTCCTTAAGTACTCTGGGATGCAGCCTATCTGGCCCTGGGGATTTATCGGCCTTTAATCCATTCAATTTACCCAACACCACTTCCCAGCTAACCTGGATTTTTCACTCAATTCCTCCAACTCCTTTGACCGGTCCCCTGCTATTTCCGGCAAATTATTTATGTCTTCCTTAGTGAAGACGGAACCAAAGTAGTTATTCAATTGGTCCGCCATATCCTTGTTCCCCATGATCAACTCACCTGTTTCTGACTGCAAGGGACCTACATTTGTTTTAACTAATCTCTTTCTTTTCACATATCTATAAAATCTTTTGCAGTCAGTTTTTATGTTCCCTGCCAGTTTTCTTTCATAATCTATTTTTCCTTTCCTAATTAAGCCCTTCGTCCTCCTCTGCTGGTCTTTGAATTTCTCCCAGTCCTCCGGTATGCTGCTTTTTCTGGCTAATTTGTACGCATCATCCTTCGCTTTGATACTATCCCTGATTTCCCTTGTTATCCATGGATGTACTACCTTCCCTGATTTATTTTTTTGCCAAACTGGGATGAACAATTTTTGTAGTTCATCCATGCAGTCTTTAAATGTCTTCCATTGCATATCCACCGTCAACCCTTTTAGAATTAATTGCCAGTCAATCTTGGCCAATTCACGTCTCATACCCACAAAGTTACCTTTCTTTAAGTTCAGAACCATTGTTTCTGAATTAACAATGTCACTCTCCATCCTAATGAAGAACTCAACCATATTATGGTCACTCTTGCCCAAGGGGGCACGTACAACAAGATTGCTAACTAACCCTTCCTCATTACTCAATACCCAGTATAAAATAGCCTGCTCTCTCGTTGGTTCCTCTACATGTTGATTTAGATAACTATCCCGCATACATTCCAAGAAATCCTCTTCCTCATCACCCCTGCCAATTTGATTCACCCAATCTATATGTAGATTGAAGTCACCCATTATAACCGTTTTGCCTTTGTCGCACGCATTTCTAATTTCCTGTTTGATACCATCTCCAACTTCACTACTACTGTTAGGTGGCCTGTACACAACCCCCACCAGCGTTTTCTGCCCCTTAGTGTTTTGCAGCTCTACCCATACCGATTCCACATCCTCCAAACTAATGTCCTTCCTTTCCATTGCATTAATCCCCTCTCTAATCAGTAACGCTACCCCACCTCCTTTTCCTTTCTGTCTATCCCTCCTGAATATTGAATATCCCTGGATGTTCAGCTCCCAGCCTTGGTCACCCTGGAGCCATGTCTCCGTGATCCCAACTATATCATAGTCATTAATAGCTATCTGTTGGAGAAAACTGGAGCACCAAGAGAAAACCCATGCAGTAACAGGGAGAACATACATGCAGTAACATGGAGAACTCCCTACAGACAGCACCCATGGTCAGGATCAAACCTGGGTCTCAGGCGCTGTAAGGCAGCAACTCTACCATACTGCCACTGTGCCCCCATTCTACCACTGCGCCACCCCAAATACATCGGTTTTCTTAGTCTGGATTAGTATCGAAAAAATCCATAAATTATTGAGTAAGGACACAGGGACTCCCCTCACCTCATAGTGGCTGTTTGGATAGGAAATCCTGGCAACGTTGGTGGCAGCGAAGAGCATGTGAAAGGCGACGGGAAGGAATGGAAGATACCGCATCAGCTGGAAGTTCTGCACGCTCATCACTTTCTCGTTCAGGATGTCCGTAAACTCCAGCCACTCCAAAGCCAGACAGACTCCACTGAACGAGGGGTCCTTAAACCTCATGCTCAGGAAATTGTCGTACAAACCCTGTGACACAAGCAAGGTAGCGATTTATTACAGAAAATTTTAACACTTCCGACACAAAGGAGAACACTCACATTAGAAGTTCATAAGTGATAGGAGCAGAATTAGGCTATTCGGCCGATCAAGTCTACCCCACCATTCAATCATGGCTGATCTCTTGACCGCTCAACCCCATTCTCCATGGACCCCATGGATAAGATTGCCATCTCTGGAGAACATGGTCAGGTGACGTTTCGGGTCGGGACTCACCTTCACACCGAATACATATTAGAGAATATTCATCGGGATTTTCTCCCCCCTCAGAACCAAAAGAATAAATGTTGCCAATTACAGGAAAAGTTGTTTACCCGAGTGATCTTCTCGTGCTCTCCTGTGGAGATGGAGAGATGAAGGATGTGATTAAATCTTTGTGCTGCTGCGCTGATTGGAATTCTTGCAGCAGTGTTGAGAGGGTCTTGGTCACCATCGGTCCACATTTCACTCTGTGAGCTACCTTCCTGGCTGATCCGCGCCCTAATAGCAGAAAAACCCAAGCACAAGTTCACTCAGATCCACCATCCCTACAGTCAGAGCTGGCACCTGTCACAACACCAATACAAATGATGTAATCTCCCAGCTATTCTGTTACCTTTGAAGTTTTGGGAGTTGAAAGATTTCTTGCCAGACGGAGAATAGGCTTTTGTTCTGGTCTTTGAGTCCTATCGTAGTGGTCCGAATCATCTTCATACTCAGTTCTTTCGTCCCTCTTCCATGGAGGAACTACAAATGCAAAGCAGCAATACAAGCAATAACATTCACGGCATGAGATTATACTTAATTCCAAAAAAAAACATAGCTCTGGAGGTGTTGGGGTAACTCAGCTGCTCAGGCAACATCTCGGGGAAAAAAAGGTAGAGGTGAGGTTCCGGGTCGAGAGCATTCTTCAGACTGAGAGTCAGGGAAAAGGGAAACGAGAGACATCTTGTCCTATATCTCTTTTCCCTTTCTCCTGACTCTCAGTCTGAAAAAGGGTCTCAATCCGAAACATCACCCACCCCTTTTCTCCAGAGATGCTGCCTGGCCAGTTGAGTTACTCCAGCTTTTTGCATCTATCTCTAGTTATAATTTAAGTTTATTATTGCTATGTGCTATTTAATGAAATCAGATAATATTAAGTGTATATACAATTAGGCCAAACTCAAGTAGAATACGTGGAATGTAAGGAACGATAGAGTGCAGAATCTATACTTCTCTGGACTGAACCATGACAGTTCCTGAGATAAAGTACACAATGAGGTAGAGGAAAATCAGAGTATACAATTGGGACTAGAGTAGATGGGCAAATACTTCAACATGGACGTGGTGGGCCAAAGGGCCTGTTTCTGTGCTGTATGATCACGATTTAATAATTTGCCTGTAAAGATCATTTTTATGCAAGGCCAAAAAATTAAAATAATGGAGGTCAGATAGCAACAAAGAGCGAGAAACAGAGTTTCAGGACACGCCCAGGCCGAATAGTGAAAGGCCAGGATACAGTGGATGTGGAGAGAACGTTTCCACTAGTGGGAGAGTCTAGGACTAGAGGCTGTGGCCTCAGAATAAAAGGACGTACCTTTAGAAAGGATGGAGGAATTTATTTAGTTAGAGGGCGATTAATCTGCGGAATTCATTGCCACAGAAGGATGTGGAGGCCATCAATGGATATTTTTTCAGATGGAGATTGATATGTTCTTGGTTGGTAAGGGTGTCTGGGGTTATGGGGAGAAAGCAGGGGAATAGGGTTGAGAGGGAAAGATAGATCAGCCATGATTGAATGGCAGAGTAGACTTGAAGGGCCAAATGGCCCAATTCTGCTCCGAGAACAAGATCTTTCATTAGAACTCGATTTATGACATTTTCAGCATATATATATATATATATATATGTTTGCTTTTTGGTCCCTTATAAAGGCAAGTTATTTCTCCCAATGCTAACAATCTGACAACCTGGCAGGTGCAGGTTCTGAAGAAAATTAGCAAGAAATGGACTGGGAACTGAGAACTCAGGGTTGGAGTTCCAGGAATCGGTTAAGTGAAATTGTTTTCCTTCTGCAAAGTTTATTCGATTGATCATTTGAAGAATCATAGACAGACCTTGTCCAAAGTGGATAGCATCAGCCTTTGGACCGCACTCACAGGGTTTATGCACAGCACTTATTATTTGCTTTTTAAAATATTAATTTGATGTACAGATCAATGAGGGATGCTTCCTCTGTTTGTTCCTAGGCTTCTAATACTGCAGTGGGAGGCACAACCTCTGGAATCAAACAGCAAAGGAAACAGTTTGCTAATTGTACCACGGCACCACTCAGTAACCAGGAAGACTTCAGGTCCCAAATGTGAAGAAACCACAAACAAGCGGGCCCATTAACCAGTCATAGCGTCATACAGTGTGGACACAGGCCCTTCGGTCCAACCTAGCCCACACTGACCAACATGTCCCATCTACACTAGTCCCATCTGCCTGCGTTTGCCTCACATCCCTCTAAACCTGTCCTATCTTGAACGTTGCAATAGTCCCTGCCTCAACTACCATCTCTGGCAGTTCGTTCCATACACCCACCACCCTTAGTGTGAAAGTTTCCCCTCAGATTCCTATCGAATCTTTCCCCTTTCACCTGTGGTTCTCGATTCCCCCACCCTGTGCATTTATCTAATCTATTCCTCATGATTTTATAAAATCACCCCTCATCCTCCTGCACTCCAGGGAACAGAAGCCCAGCCTGCTCAACCTCTCCCTTTAGCTTAGACAGAAACCCAGCAACATCCTTGTAACATCCTCAGTCTGAAGAAGGGTTTCGGCCCGAAACGTTGCTATTTCCTTCGCTCCATAGATGCTGCTGCACCCGCTGAGTTTCTCCAGCTTTTCTGTGTAACCCTCCTTGTAAATCTTCTCAGTACCCTTTCCAACTTGGTGACATCTTTTCTATCAGTCAAATAGGAATCACCAAAGAGGAAAAGGTCAAGAAATTGTACTGATCAGAACAATAAATGGCATCAATCAGAAGGTGTAGTTAATAACTATTTGCGGCAAAATAAATTCTGCCATTCAGGTCAAACAATCAATTCAGCATCATACCTGTAATGTGTTCACACACGAACGTATGTCATTTTCAGCTTTGTCACACAGACTCATGAGAATTCCTAGGTCTGCCTTCATTCCTTTTTTATTGGCAATCTATCATGAGGAAGACAGTGAAAAAGTGCAATTATTCTTAAAAAAAAGGTAAACTTATAAACAGCGGTAAAGTTGCTGCCTTACAGCGAATGCAGCACCGGAGACCCGGGTTCGATCTCGACAACGGGTGCTGTCTGTACGGAGTTTGTACGTTCTCCCCGTGACCTTTGGGTCTCTCCCCGTGACCGTGGGTTTTCTCCGAGATCTTTGGTTTCCTCCCACACTCCAAAGACGTGCAGGTTTGTAGGTTAATTGGCTTGGTTAACGTAAAAATCGTCTCTAGTGGGTGTAGGATGGTGTTAATCTGCGGCGATGGCTGGTCGGCACGGACCCGGTGGGCCGCAGGGCCTGTTTCCACACTGTACCTCTAAACTGACACTGCCCAGCAGCCAGCTAGATTTAATGGTGAGCAGCCAAGATTTCCCAGAGCTCAGATAACGCATCAGCTGTACAGACAGGAGCAACCTGATCCGGAACCTCTCTCAGCACTCAAAATATAGAAACAAGGGACTGCAGATGCTGGTCTACCAAGCAAAGACACAAAGTGCTGGAGTAACTCAGCGGGTCAGGCAGCATCCTTGGAGAACATGGATAGGTGACGTTTCTGGTCGGAAAGAGAAAGGGTTCATCAAGCTTGAACGGGTGCAGGGAAAATATACGAGGATGTTACCAGGACTCAAGAGACTGAGCTATAGGGAAAGGTTGAGTAGGCTGGGACACTATTCCTTGGAGTGCAGGAGGATGTGGGGTGATCTTATGGAGTGGTACAGAATCATGGAGGAATAGATCGGGTAAACACACCGAATCATTTGCCCAGAGTTGGGGAATTGAGAAGCAGAGGACATAGGTTTAAGGTGAGGGGGGAAAAGATTTAATGGGAACCCGAGGGGTAACTTTTTTTTTTACACAAAGAGGGGAGGGTGTATGGAACAAGCTGCCAAAGGTAGTTAAGGTAGATATTATTGCAAAGTTTAAGAAACATTTAGACAGGCTTAGAGGAATATGAACCAAAAGCATGCTGGCCGGTGAGGGTAAGTTGGGCCAAAGGGCCTGTTTCTACTCTGTATCAGTCTATGACCCGCTGAGTTACTCCAGCATTTTGTCTCTCCCCAACACTCCCGGGTCTCTGAGTGTCGCCCCTTCGTTGCCAGCATTACTTCCCTCCCCCTCCCCTCCAAAATATCCAGATGTCCTGCCCCCTCCTCCCCCATCACTTCAACCCTTTCAAATCATAATCTCCGCCAACCACTGCCAGTCCTGTGAGATTCCAGCCCATCTTCCCATTAAAAAAAGAAAAGATTTGCTGCAAGGTTTGACAAGATCCCTACATTACCCCTCTTGGCCGAGCACTCTGCAAATACTGGGTGCACTGTTTGCCACTCTCAGTAAACAAGAGACTTTCCTGATCCATGCCCATGCATCAAAATGTGAGTTTACGTGGCCCAGTTTTGTCCGCTCTATATTCTAAGCCAATTAAGGACAGAGATGACAACCAATTCCATTTTAGCGCCTCCAAATATACTTACTCTTCAGAAGATCATAAATTCTTGGAGCAGAATTAAGCCATTCCTGCTCATTGAGTCTGCTCTGCCATTCGATCATGGCTGATCTATCTTTCCCTCTCAACCCCAGTCTCCTGCCTTCTCCTTATATCCCCAGACATCTTTACTAATCACACCTCTTAACAAATGGAAACACAGAAAAAACAGTAACTTATTCATCCTATTGACATAAACAGTCAGAACCTTTTTCCCCAGGGTGGTAATGCCAAAGACTCGATGCCATAGCTTTAAGGTGAGAGGGCAAAGTTTAAAGGATATCTGCGGGCAATTTCCTTTTTAACTGGGAGCGTGGTGGGTGCCTGAAACGCACTGTCAGGGGTGGTGATGGAGGCAGATGAGATAGAGGTGTTTAAGGGGCTTTCGGATAGGTACATGGATATGCATGGAACAAAAGGGTGTAAACCATATGTGGGATGAGAAGATTAGTTTATCTTGGCATAATGTCGCCGTAGGCATTGTGGGCCTGTTCCTGTGATGTATTGATCAATATCCCATTTCCGCATTCTTTATCCATTCTTAAAAGGCCGGTTTAAGTGAGCACTGCATTTTCAGCAAGCTGCTTTTCCCAATTGCTCTGACCCTTTGGCCTAGTACTAACCTCATTCAGCCTTTGTACGAGCCTGGAGGGAAGAGTTGGAGGGAAGACCAACGTGAAAGCTTGCTGCCTCAGCTGTCTCAGAGAAGGTACATACCTGTCAGGAAAGAACATCGGACAATTACATTCATCAGAGTGATCCAGGTAAGTGCATAGTGGTATCACATTTTTTTTTAAAAAGCAAACTGCAATAAGGAACAGCAATGCTTTCTCCTCTTAAAAAAAGGTAAAAAATGTATTTACTCAATGCTTTTGGTAACAGTAGGACTGTCCAGAAGTCAATAGACAATGGATTAGACTCAGGAAGTGTTGCAAGTACAAAGCAACACAATAATAACTAGACAATATGCTATACTACCATGATCTGAGAATGACTATTGGACATTTTGCTGAAGAGAGCTTCACCTTTCCTCTATAATCACTGCCATGGGTTCATTTACATCTTCCAAGAGGTATTAGGATCTCTCTGGAGCATCTCAAGAACAGTCTAGCTTCTGCAGGGTGTTGAATGAATGAATGATATCTTTATGAATAAATGAATGAATGAATGATTGAATGATATCTTTATTTCAAACGATTAAAAAAAGAAAAGAAAAGATGAAAATGAATAAATAAAAGGAAAATTATATATATACACATATATATATACATAAATACATACACACATACATACATATACATATATACATACATATACATAACATATATGTACATACATAAATTAAAAAATCAAAAGCCAATTTCAACATAATACACATTAGACTCGTTCGAAAAGGGATAGGAAGAAGCCTATGCTTGTCAAGTCCTACCCCCATTCTTCACCATTAACAAATGCAAAATTCAATAAAATAAACTAAACAGACAATTCAAATAAAACTACTCCAATCAAGCTATTAAGAAAAAAAGAACAAAAAAAGAAAAGAACAAAAAGACCAATCACCATTAACATCTGTGAGATTTACATTCTCCTTCCTCATTACTGTACTTTTCAAAGATATATCTTTTGTACATTTTTTAAAATTGCATTATATTCATACTTTGTTTAATCGTTTCGTCAAGACCATTCCACAAAACCACCCCACAAATGGAAATACACATACTTTTTAAATTGGTCCGAGCATAATGCTGTTTCAAGTTTAGTTTCCCTCTAAAGTTATAACCCCCCTCTCTGTCTTTGAACAGTTTTTGTATGTTTATGTGTTAAGTTGGCGCAGCTGGTAGTGCTGCCGCTGCACAGCTCCAGAGACCCAGGTTCTATCCTGACTTTGGGTGGTGACTGTTCGAAGTTTGTATTTTCTCCCTGTGACAGTGTGGGTTTCCTCCGGGTGTTCTGGTTACCTGCGGGTGTTCTGGTTACCTGCGGGTGCTCCAGTTTCCTCCCACACCCCTAGGACGTGCGGCTTTGTAGGTTAACCAGCATCTGTAAATTGCCCCTAGTGTGAAGGGAGTGGATGAGAGGTAGGATAACATAACTATTGTGAATGGATGATAATGGTCAGCTTGGACTCGGTGGGCCGAAAGGCCTGTTTCCAAGCTGTATCTCTAAACTAAACCAACAATGGAGTGGCACTCACTTAGTATTTACTGGAGCATTGGCCTAGATTGTCAGTTCAAGTCCCAGGAGTGAGACTTATTCACAAAATCTTCTGACTCATGAGAATTCTATCGCAAATAAGGTCATACAAGGCAATCATACCATTTCACATAATAATCATAGCTATACATATTTAGACTACAATCTCACACAAACACACGCACGTTATACTTTGAGATGTACCAACCACACCATTCCCAAATAAGGTCATACAAGGCAATCATACCATTTCACATAATAATCATAGCTATACACATTTAGACTACAATCTCACGCGTTATACTTTGAGCTGTACCAACCATACCATTCCCAAAATGGGTTGAACGGAGAAGGCAGCAATAGACAAAATTCTTGATTAGTATGGGCATCAAGGGTTATGGGGGGGAGAGGCAGGAAAATGAGATTAGGAGGAGAAATCAGCCATGATTGAATGGCAGAGTATAATCCACTATAACGGTTTACAAAGGTTTACCAGGCAAATGAAATGCCTGCTGGCTTGAAGTGTCAAATTTCCACATTATACCATCAGAAAGCTGTGTGCAGAAATCTGGTCATTAACAGCTATACTAACTGATCATTGCAGATACAGATGATTGGCCTCCGTAAAATTCCTCCCTCTTTTTTCTTCTTCGTCCCTGCACCCACGGGCGTTTTAGCTTCCTTCCCGTCTTTACGGTTAACGAGACTCAGGAGAGTGTTGATTGCAGCCTGGCAAAGAAAAGTAAGAATTTAACTCCAGACTTTCCAGCCAGGAGACCTGGAGGTTGCATGGGGATCAGCTCTGACCTTGAGCAGGGGCACAAGCAGGTTCCGCTGCAATATAATAACCCCAAAAGATCTCTCAAAACCAACAAATTTGCTTGAGGGTTTTTTTTAAATGTACTAATCACTGATCACTGCCGGCAGTGCCAGCCTTGATTGTACACTAGTATCTTTACTGAATCCAGTGATTTATCGAACACAACATTTTCTGTCCCCTTAACTGAGGTTCTAAAAATTTTTCAACCCCATTTAGAATTTACACTTGAGTTCCAGTGCTTTAACAGGTCCTTTGGTCTGCGCCAACAAGCAATCACCCCGTACACTGGCACTATCCCACACACTAGACTACAACTCCGACCCCCGACGCATGTGGCAAGGCATCCAGGCCATCACGGACTACAGACCCTCCAACATCACCCCCACATCCAGCGACGCCTCCTTCCTTGAGGAGCTTAATCACTTCTATGGCCGCTTCGACAGGGACAATCTAGAGACAGCCATCAAGGCTGTGCTACCTGCCGATCACCAACCCCTCACACTCACCCCCTACGACGTGTACGTGGCACTGAGTAGGACTAATGCACGTAAGACTGCTGGCCCTGACGGCATCCCCGGGCGCGTGCTCAGAGCCTGTGCTGCGCAGCTGACAGACGTCTGGACTGACATCTTCAACCTGTCACTTGCCCAAGCAGTTGTCCCCACTTGCCTTAAAGCCACCTCCATCGTGCCAGTGCCAAAACACTCCACTGCGGCAAGCCTCAACGACTTCCGCCCAGTTGCACTTACCCCCATCATCACCAAGTGCTTCGAGAGGCTGGTCCTGGCACACCTCAAAAGCTGCCTACCCCCCACACTGGATCCCTATCAGTTTGCCTACCGCAAGAACAGGAGTACGGAGGATGCCATCTCAACGGCACTTCACTCCGCCCTCTCCCACCTCGACAACAGAGACACTTATGTAAGAATGCTGTTCATCGATTACAGCTCAGCATTCAACACCATTATTCCATCAAAACTGATCACCAAACTCGGTAACCTGGGCATCGACCCCTCCCTCTGCAACTGGATACTGGACTTTCTAACCAACAGACCCCAGTCTGTGAGGTTAGACAAGCACACCTCTTCAACCCTCACCCTAAACCACGGCGTTCCTCAGGGCTGTGTGCTGAGCCCCCTCCTCTACTCCCTCTTCACCTATGACTGCACACCTGTACATGGTACTAACACCATCATCAAGTATGCAGATGATACAACGGTGATTGGCCTCATCAGCAACAACGATGAGCTGGCCTACAGGGAGGAGGTCCAGCACTTAGCAGCATGGTGCGCTGACAACAACCTGGCCCTTAACTCCAAGGAGACCAAGGAGCTCATTGTAGACTTCAGGAAGTCCAGAGGCGGCACGCACACCCCCATCCACATTAACGGGACGGAGGTGGAACGTGTTTCTAGCTTCAGGTTCCTGGGAGTCAACATCTCCGATGACCTCTCTTGGACCCACAATACCTCTACTCTGATCAAGAAGGCTCATCAGCGTCTCTTCTTCCTGAGGAGACTGAAGAAGGTCCATCTGTCTCCTCAGATCCTGGTGAACTTCTACCGCTGCACCATCGAGAGCATCCTTACCAACTGCATCACAGTATGGTATGGCAACTGCTCTGTCTCCGACCGGAAGGCATTGCAGAGGGTGGTGAAAATTGCCCAACGCATCACCGGTTCCACGCTCCCCTCCATTGAGTCTGTCCAAAGCAAGCGCTGTCTGCGGAGGGCGCTCAGCATCGCCAAGGACTGCTCTCACCCCAACCATGGACTGTTTACCCTCCTACCATCCGGGAGGCGCTACAGGTCTCTCCGTTGCCGAACCAGCAGGTCGAGGAACAGCTTCTTTCCGGCGGCTGTCACTCTACTCAACAACCTCGGTGACTGCCAATCACCCCCCCCCCCCCCCACCCCCCCCCCCCCCCCCCCCCCCCCGGACACTTATTATTTTTTTGATTCAAATCGTTTGCTATGTCGCTCTTCAAGGGAGATGCTAAATGCATTTCGTTGTCTCTGTACTGTACACTGACAATGACAATTAAAATTGAATCTGAATCTGAATCTGACTAGTGACAATTTACACAAGTCAATTAACCTAGCAACCTGCACGTCTTTGGAGTGTGGGAGGAAACAGAATCCCCCAGAGAAAACCCATGCGGTCAGAGGAAAAACGTACGAACTCCGTACAAACAGCACCCCTAATCATTATCGAACCTGAGTCTTTGGTGCTGTACAGCAGCAACTATACCGCTGCGCAACGGTGCCGCACTTTAACTATCCTAGAACAGCGACTTACAGTGGGAGCTCCATCAATTTCATCAATGATCAGGCAGTTTGGCTTTTCGTTTGCTCCGAGCACAGATTTCATTTGGGTGGCACTTTCAATCCTGGTTTTGAATATCTCAGGACTTCGGTCATCACTGTAGAGGACATAAGTACATTTACTGCATGACAAAACATAAATAACTTGATATGAAACTCGGCTCACCATTTTACAATCCGCGAATTGGCCTCCTCGCCTCTTAGGTTTTGCTTTACTATTTTTACAAGGTAGTGAAAGTTTTGTTTTTATGCTACCTTAATTGATTAGATATACCTAACACAAATACAATCAATATAGAAACAAGGAACTGCAGATGCTGGTTTCACAAGGAAAGACACAAACTGCTGGAGTAACTCAGCTGGTCAGGCAGCATCCCTGGAGAACATGGATAGGTGATGTTGGGTCGGGACCCTGCTTCAGAAGAAGAGTTCTGACCCAAAACCTGAATAGGAAAAATTGTACTCACTAAGTCACCACAAACACCCAATAGAAAACTTTTCTTTGCTATTAATCCACCATGAGGAGGTTGCAATGCAGAAACAATGAACAAAACGTCAGGAATGAGACAAACATGAAGGAGTAACAGGTGTCGGAAGAAGCTGCAGATACTGGGTTACACCGAAGGTATACACAAAACAGTGATTGAAAGTAAGCATGCAGGTACAGCAGGCAGTGAAGAAAGCTAATGGCATGTTGGCCTTCATAACAAGAGGAGTTGAGTATAGGAGTAAAGAGGTCCTTCAGCAGTTGTACAGGGCCCTGGTGAGACCACACCTGGAGTATTGTGTGCAGTTTTTGTCTCCAAATTTGAGGAAGGACATTCTTGTGATTGAGGGAGTACAGCGTAGGTTCACCAGGTTAATTCCCAGGATGACGTGACCGTCATATGTTGATAGAATGGAGCGGCTGGGCTTGTACACTCTGGAATTTAGAAGGACGAGAGGGGATCTTATTGAAACATAAGATTAATATGGGTTTGGACACGCTAGAAGCAGGAAACATGTTCCCGATGTTGAGGGAGTCCAGAACCAGGAGCCACAGTTTAAGAATAAGGAGTAAACCATTTACCGGCCAGAAGGCAGGAATGGGGTACTGATTGTGGATGATCAGCCATGATCATATTGAATGGCACTGCTGGCTCGAAGAGCCGAATGACCTACTCCTGCACCTATTGTCTAAAATGCTGGAGTAACTCAGAGGGACAGGCAGCATCTCTCGATAACAGGCAGTTGAGGAAATCGCTCATCTTATTTGCAAATAGAATTTCTATAATTCCTGGTATTTCCACTACAGTTCAAAAGTAACTTTTTACAGCACCATAGCACAAAATGCAGGAAGAACTCAGCAGTTCAGGCAGCATCGTCAGCGCTTTCTGGACCCGGTATGGGAGGACCGCCATGAAGGAGGGGGAGAACAAAGGGGGACCATGTGTGCGGGTACTTTATAACTTTGTAAGCCCCCTTTACCGGAGACAATTTGCATACCTTGGGTATGCAAGCAAAAAATGTCACCGTGACTTGAATAATAAATTATTCAATTCAAGTCTGCTTATGATTCCTCCATTCACAACTCCCTGCGTCTCCATTTTACAGTAATATGTTAAATTCCTCATTCTCACCTTGCGTTCATCTCCACCACATTGTACCCAGCGTGGCTTGCAATGACATGAGCCAATGTTGTTTTCCCCAGACCTGGAGGCCCACTCAACAGTGCTACCTAGAGGCAGGAAAAGGACCAGCTGATAAAACTTTGACACGAGTTAAATAGATGAACAATAAGCGAAAATCCATTGATCATAGCCATAATATGTTGCAAAACTTCATGAAATAGGAGAAAAATCGGTCCATTCTGCCCATCGAGTCTACTCTGCCTTTCAATCATGGCTGATCACTTCTCTCAGCCCCTTTTCCTGTCGTCTCCCAGTAACCTTTGACAACCTTACGAATCAAGAACCTGTTAATCTCTGCTTCAAAAATACCCAGTGATTTGGCCTTTACTGCAGTCTGTGGCAATGAATTCCACAGATTCACACCCTTTCCCAAAAGCAATGATGTCCTTGTATTCTGAGACTGTGCCCCTGGTCAAAGAAACGTAGAAAATAGGTGCAGGAGGAGGCCATTTGGCCCTTCGAGCCTGCACCGCCATTCATTGTGATCATGGCTGATTGTCTACAATCAATAACCCGTGCCTGCCTTCACCCCATATCCCTTGATTCCACTAGCGTCTACAGCTCTATCTAACTCTCTCTTAAATCCATCCAGTCCCTCCTTTCCTTCATCCTTCTAAACTCCAGAGCCGCCAAACGTTCATCATATATTAACGTAATCGTCCCTGAGATCATTCTCGTAAACCTCCTCTGGACTTTCTCCAACGCCAGCACATCCCTCCTCAGATATGGGGTCCCAAACTGCTCACAATATTCCAAATGCAGTCTAACCAGTTCTTTATAAAGCCACAGCTTTACATCCCCGTTTTTACATTCTACTCCTCTCAGTACTTCGGTATTTAACACTTCAATACTAAAAATCTGTGCCCCTGGTTCATATAACGCGAGTAGATAAAATGAAAGGACTTGTACCTGTGTTGCACCATTTATAAGACTAGATCATCACAAGAGAAGTTACTCATTTATGTACTTCTTGTTTTTAAGATTACAGACAATACTAGCATAATGCACAAATCCATTTAAAATTTCATGTTTATTCCAAAGACGCATCACATTTTCTGGTCACCCCTGCACACTTGTTTAAAAAAAATGTCAATGGCTTAGTACTTGATGTCCAGTTACCTTGCATTTTGGTCTGTTGTGAGCATCTAGTTCAGCATCCAGCATCTCCTCAGTAATCTGTGCCTTGGTTTTCCATTTGTTCTGCTGCTGCTGCTGCTGTTGCGGGTATGACTGTTTCAGAGACGAATGCTTGTCCATCACCGGTTTGCTTTTCCTCACAATCTTTTCTCGGCCGAAGACCACAGTGTCCCACAATTTCAACCACTTCAGCAGGCAGCGATTGGTGTACTGCAATGGCAAACAGGCCCTTAGAACATGAAGTAAAGGTCAGTTTGATAAACTTAGCTCCACACAGGTATACGAGCAAAAGAAGCAAATTGCTGCTAAAGAATGAGTCATTAAATCGTGCCACACGGAAACAGGCCCTTCGACCCAACTTGCTCATGCTAACCAAAGATGACCCTTCCACACTAATCTAATCTGTCTGTAATATAGACTGGTCTAATCTGCCTGTAAGGGTCCATATCGCTCTAAACCTTTCTCATCCATGTACCTGTCCATACTTTCACTATACTACACTAACACATATGCTCAGTTGAGGTTCTGTGAATGGTGCTTTTGGCCTTGTTAAATATTACAGGTTTAAGCCAGTACGAGATATGTGAGGCAATTTTTTTTTAAAAACACAGAACTTGGTGGGTTCTCTGTTAACCTTACCGAAAACCTGATGGACTACCAAGGCACAGGATGGTCAAATCCTGGAACTTTAAGCGTAAGAAGAAAAAAGTCCCTTGGCATTAATTTATGCCAAAGAACCTCTCCCAGCAATCCTAGTTTCGTACAATTACCATCACAGAAGGATTAGCTGAGACTCTGCAACATTACTTACATCATCACTGAGCAGCTCTGTGTATTGCCTTGGAGTGAATCTATCTACCCACAGAGAGCTGGAATTAATTTCATCAACTGCTTCATCTTCACCTGCAGCAGTTTCTTCTTCACCTGCAGCAGTTTCTTCCTCTTCACCAAACTCCTTGTCAATCTGACTTTACGAATAAAACAAAAATCAAGAGAACAGAGAGAGAAAGGAATTATTTAACGGGGTTCGGTTGTGAAACAGATGTATTTATAACTCGTTATCACTTAGCCCACCGTCAACAATGGACCATTTCCTTGATCATCGTTACTTTTTTGCATCTTTCATGCATTTGTTCTATTTCTCTTTCTATCACCGTCTATATCTCTAGTTTCCCTTTCATCTGACTTTCAGTCTGAAGAAGGGTCTCAACCAGAGACGTCACCCATTCCTTTTCTCCACAGATGCTGCCTGACCAGTGAGTTACTCCAGCTTTTTGTGTCTATCTTCTATTTTGTAGGTATTCACTTTGACTGGTGCATATTCCAAAAGACAGCACAGAGTTTTATTAGTGAATTAATTAGAGAGTCAAGAGTCAATTTAATTGTCATTTGGACCCCTGGAGGTCCAAACGAAATGCCGTTTCTGCAGCCATACATTTCACACAAATAGACCCCAGACACAACATAATTACATTTTACATAAACATCCATCACATAGCTGTGATGGAAGGCCAAAAAAAACTTATCTCTCCACTGCACTCTCCCCCCCCCCGATGTCAGAGTCAAAGTCAAAGCCCCCGGCTGGCAATGGCGATTGTCCCGCGGCCATTGAAGCCACGCCGGGTGGTGCGAGGTCGCACACCGGGTCTTGGTGTTGGAGCCCCCGGTGTGCGCTCGCAAAGTCCCGCGGCCATTCCAGCCGCGCGGGGCAGTGGTGTCAGGCCCCGCTCCAGGAGCTCTTCAACCCCGCAACACGGGCGGGAGAATTCGCCGTTTCAGGAGCCCCGAAAAGCGGTCTCCCTCCAGGGAACCGCGGGCTCCCGGTGCCGCCGTCCGCAGACCCGCAGTAGCAGCCTTCGCATCAGCAGCAGCAGCGGCATCGGCAGCAGCAGCAGCAGCGCAGCAGCAGCAGCGCTCCTCCACCGCTCCACCCGCTCCGGTCTCGGCCAGCTCCGCGACGGTGAGGTGAGTCGGCACCAGAGTCCCCGGCTTCTTCCCGTTGGAGGCCGCTCCTCGTTGCGGCCCCAACGACAACGGAAACCCGACGAGAAAAGGTCGGGTCTCCAGTGCAGGGAGAGATTCAAAAGTTTCCCCCACCCTACCCCCGCCCCCCCACACACACACCCCAACATAAAATAACAAAAACTACATAAAAACACAGACAAAAAATAATAAAACGCGGACAGGCTGCAGAGGCCGCTGCTGACCAGAGTCGCGCCGCCTACCAGACATTAAGTTGCTGGTCTATCTTGTGTTGTCTCTCTTTCAGTTGGTTGAGCTGCTGTCTCGCAGCACCAGAAACCCGGGATCGATCCTGACTACGGGTGCTGTCTGTGTGGAGTTTGCACGTTCTCCCTGTGACCGCATGGGCTGCTTCCGGATGCTCCAGTTTCCTCCCATATTCCAAAGACGTGCAGGTTTGTAGATTATTTTTGCCTCTGCAAATTGTCCTCTGTGTGTTGGGAGGGGATGTAAAAGTGATACAACACAGAACTAGTGTGAACAGGTGATCGAAGGTCCGCATGGAAGTGGTGGACTGAAGAGTCTGATTCCAAGCTTTCAACCAAAGTCCTGTGTTGTTTATCAACCATTTCCACCAAGTGTGGCACTTCAGCAATGGATTCTCGCATTTTCATTATTATTTATCTAATGCCCGCTGCACTATATCCCCACTTCTTCTCCGGATTTGTTGCTATTTCTTATAGAGTGCTTATATGCACGTAACAAATAGCTTAGGGAAAGTACATCTAAAATGCTTGTTTTTTATCATGGTACCCCGACTTACCTACTCAGCATCTCACTCAGCCTCTGCGATTCCTCTATCACCTGTCGACGGTGCTAGATAAACACACACAAAGATTAACAATGAAACGTTCAGCCATGAGGAATCATGCATTGAGAAATACTTGTTCATATGTCTAACTAACTCAACTCCCAAACACAATTGAACAGACGCAGCGAGATACAAGGAGCTGCAGATGTTGGTTTACAAAAAACCCCCCACAAAGTGCTGGAGTAACTCAGTGGGTGAAGCAGCACGTCTGGAGGACATGGATAGGTGATATTCAGACTATCCAGAGTCCGAAGAAGGGTTCACACGCAAAACGTCACCTATATTTGTCTGAATTCCAGATACTATCTGACCTGCTGAGTTACTCCAGCATATTGAATTTGTTTAAAGTAGAAACTTCATGGGGGCAAAAATCAAATTAAACCAGAAAACAAATATCCTAAATGAACAATTATAGTTAACAATTCAAAAGATAACAGTAAGTTTTAAATTGTCCTTTAATATCTTATTTCAACTTCAGAGGGTGTTGATGGAGGAGGATGGTGGGAAATGATGGGTCAAAATTGAAGGTCAGGGAAAGATATTAGAAGAGGGGAATTTTGGAGAGGGGCGAAGGGACCATCACTGGGAGGCTGAAGAAGGGTCCCGACCTGAAACCTCACCATGGACAATTTCTTCCCAGCTCTTACCAGGCAACTGAACCATCCTATCACCAACTAGAGAGCGGCCCTAACCTACCATCTACCTTATTGGAGACCCTTGGACTATCTTTAATCAGACTTTGTTGGACTTTATCTTGCACTAAATGTTATTCCCTTTATCCTGTATCTGTACACGGCTTAATTGTAACCATGTATAGTTTTATCGCTGACTGCATAGCATGCAACTAAAAGCTTTTCACTGTACCTTGGTACATGTGTCAATAATAAACAAAAATGAATGTTCTTCAGAGATGCTGTCTGACCCGCTGACAGCTCTGTGTCCTTGCATGGAAATAGTTAAATGGCTGCAATGGCAGTGTGGAACTTGCAAACACAATGCTGTATGACTTTACTTAAATGCCTTCAACACTGACACCTGGAGGCATGATCGGTGGAAGCAAGGACTTCTGAACAGATTTTGCCAAAAATCAACCAAACAAGGAGATTTCTGAAGATAGACAAAATGCTGGAGTAACTCAGCGGGTCATCTCTGGAGAAAAGGTATAAGTGACGTTTCGGGTCAACACCCTTTTTCAGACTTTCCTGCATTTGGTAATTATTTTGTAAAGAATACGCAGTACATTCATTACAAAGCACATCAGCGCCTCTACTTCCTGAGATTACGGAGAGTCGGTATGTCAAGGAGGATCCTCTCGAACTTCTACAGGTGCACAGTAGAGAGCATGCTGACTAGTTGCATCGTGGCTTGGTTCGGCAATTTGAGCGTTCAGGAGCGGAAAAGGCTACAAAAAGTTGTAAACACTGCCCAGGCCATCACCAGCTCTGACCTCCCCACCATCGAGGGAATCTATCGCAGTCACTGCCTTAAAAAGGCTGGCAGCATCATCAAGGACCCACACCATCCTGGCCACACTCATCTCTCCGCTGTCATCAGGTAGAATATACAGGAGCCTGAAATCTGCAACATCCAGGTTCAGAAACAGCTTCTTCCCCATAGCCATCAGACTATTAAAAATAACTTCAAACAAACTCTGAACTCTACCAGCCTATTACACTTTATCTGTTTAATTATGTGTATATATATGGTCTATGGTATATAAACACACAGATCTGTTCTGTATTTATGCCTACAATATTCTGTTGTGCTGCAGCAAGCAAGAATTTCATTGTCCTATCTGGGACACATGACAATAAAACTCGACCCTTGACTTGACTCTTGACGTTGTTTTTTAAGATGTTTTCTCTGACACTGACCCCCCTCGCCTGTGTTCGCCTAATACCTACCATACTTTGCTCTGCCCCTTCTCTCTTCCAGCTATTCGCCCCTCCCCACAATCAGACTGAAGAAGCATCCCAACCTGAAAAGTCACCCATTTATGTTCTCCAGTTACACTGTATGACCCACTGAGTCACTCCTGCACTTTATGCTTTTTTTGTAAACCATCATCTGCAGTTCCAAATTTAACTGATGCATTGTTAGCGTGCGGTCCAATGTATGCCAGCTTGCAAAATGCATTGGGTGAGTAGATGATACAGAATAGGGATTAGCAGCGGAGTCTGGAAGAGGCATTTACCACAGAGGTTTACTCAGGAAAGCAATGAATCATCTTTGTGCGGAGTGGATAAAAACATGTTACAGAGATGTAAATACATCTGATGGAGTGGATAGGGTTATAGCCACAGATTACTATCAAATAGATTGCCACAACACACTTGTCACCCATTAAAATAAATCTGTACCAATAGCTCCTCAAAACTATGTAACATTATCCAGCAGAAATTCCTTTTTTCTTTGCCAAAGATATTTAAGCAAAATTATCACAAAAGCTAAGGTGGCAATTTGTATCAGTACTTGTCACCTGCTCAGTTCAGGCCATTTCTGCCAACAGAGAATTGCAGCAAAAAGAGTAAGACATGTGCTCACCTTAGTTTCCCCAATCTATTACGCAAAATTTGGGAGCCACAGGTAATGAGTGGAGAAGTCCACAGGATTTATTGCAGGCTGTCGTGCTGCATTAGATCGCTATCTTTACTTTAGACTTTAGTTATATATGGGAGAACGCATAAACTCTGTACAGACAGCACTCTTAGTCAGGTCTCTGGCACTGTAAGGCAGTAGCTCTACCGCTGTGCCACTTTTCCACCCCCTCGGTTAACAGGGTCTGCTCCCAAATGGCTCAAACCAGAAGCCACCAGTTCATCATTTCACTCTACACAAGCAATTATGAAATTTACCAGTGGATTCATTACCTCTTCAGCAACTTGTTCCTTCAGATAGGAGAAAGGTACTCCCAGCAAGTGCAGCTGCCTCTGTCCACTCCAGCGATGAGTATTGATCGACTAAGATGAAACATTACATTATGAGCGCAGCAAGTCAAAGTATCATTGTTGCTACTTATTCCTCCAAATGTATAAATGTATGAAGTTCACGACAGCTCTTGAATGGATGAACACTGGGCAGAAGAAGAAGATAGGGGAAAGGGGCAAGGAGACATTTTGAAACTAAGTGTATCCCCCCCCCCCCCCCCGCTGATGAAAATCCTTGAATAACTAGGCGAAGTAGCAAACTCACTGCATGTGCGATCTTGTCCTTGTATTGGTAGTTGGTTTTTAAATGTCAGCTTGCCCTTTGTCATCATCACCCTACCAGTGCTCCACGCCTTCAAGAGCTGTCTACAACTTCAAACATTATACATCTGGAGGAATGTAGCCAACACTACAAAGATTACTCGGCAATTACTCGGGACTTATTTCAAAAAGTGTCCCAGCTCTGTCTTTGCAGCATCAGTGGATTTATAGTCTTCAATAATTAGCTTAAGGCCACCTGAGCAACATCCAAGCCAGCACTGAATTGTAAATACTAAATACTTTTACTGGGTTGATACTATAAGAACGCAAACACTGTTTCTTTTTAGTCACCTTACCAAATTCTGAGGCATCAGCTTAAACAGAATTCCTTCCAAACTACTCAAGGTTACATCCGTACAATTTACATTAAAAAATTGAGCTCTTCTTGATTACATTAATAGTGCCCCTGTGAATCTGCATGAATAAATCCAACATGTAATTTAATTGTAGACTACTAATATGAAAATACACGTTTTGAAACACACACGCCCATCAAAGCTTTCACCTTCTGCCCTGCGTCTTCATCTTCTAAGACCAAGTAAACCCTTGTTCCATCAGTCGATGTCACTTTGATGTAATCTTCCATAACCGGAGGGCGTTTTAGAACCCGCTTCTGCACCTTAACAGGAAATTCTTCCATGGGGACCACATCACTGATACCAAGGATGTCCTGAGCAGATGTCTTTGGACACCTTGAAACAAAAAAAAAAAACAAGCAATTAACACATTTTGAACAATTTAGAATGAAATATTTGCATATGCAACGTTTCTTGCATCATAATAATCCTAAATCATAATATATCGGTCACACAATAAATTCACATATGAATTATTATAATTGTTGACTTGGCAACGGTAGCAGGCATTTGAGGCCAGCAAAATCTCAAAATGTAAACTGTAGGATATATTAAATACATTTTGGAAGCACTAAGTGCAAAAGTGATTTCCTGGATTAACAGAACACCCCATTGGATTGGGACTCCTCTTCATATTTTTTACTCACAATCCAGCATCTCCAGCACAAGTGAATTGTTTTAATTATTCACACATAACCTGAAAGATTTTGTTTATTGCTACACGTCAGAACACAAGCTAAAACTTCAATGGTAACAACCTTGTTTTACAACTGTACATTAAGTTGGTGAGATCACATTTGGAGTATTGGTCTTGGTCATCGTACTTAAATTGGAGTGAGTGCAGAAAATATTCACAATGATGTTGCTGGGACTGGAGGATAATTATAAAGTGGCTGGGCCAATTTCATATAAACATCGAAAATAGGTGCAGGAATAGGCCATTCAGCCCTTCGAGCCAGCACCGCCATTCAATATGGTCATGGCTGATCATCCAAAATCAGTAACTCGCTCTAGCTTTCTTCCCATATCTCTTGATTCCATTAGCCCTAAGAGCTATATCTAACACGGTTTAATGCATCATGTTGAAGTTGCCACCTCTGCTTTTTGCTCCGTCACGTCTGCTCTATAACCCACAGGGAAATTGTACCTCAATGATAGAGTGATGAGTGGGCTGGAAGTAGAACTGGTCTGACCCTTGGCATCAACTCGATGGCTGGTAAAATGGGCAGCCAAAGGCATAATTAAGAAAGTTAGCAGGCTTCCAAAGTGCCATGCTCCATTTGATTACGGGCTTGGTGATGAAAGCTGAATAATGAATCAATAAGCTAAAGAAATCATTTTTTTCCCCGGAGCAAAGGAGGATGAGAGGTGACAGTTTAGATGTTTGTAAAATCATAAGGAGCATGGACAAGGTGAATGGTCACCATCTTTTTCCCAGCATGTCAAAGTCTAAAATCAGAGGGCATACGTTTAAGGGGAGAGAAAGAACCTGAAGGGCAATTTCTTCCACAGAGGGCAATAGGACAATGGAGGAAGCTGCCAGAGGAAATATTAGAAGAACTTACAATTACAGTGTTTGAGGTATTTGGCCAAGCGCATGGATATGATGCCAAAAAGTCAAATCATATAAGGAAGGTTCAAAACCCCCTGATCTGGTTTCTGAGAGTTAGAAACATGATACAGCTTACTCAAGATGAATGAGAAAAGAGCATATAATTAACAAGTCACAGGGAAGGTTTACAGGGTTGTCATTCATTAGAAAGCGCGATGCCAAGTCTTGTCACTATTAGTTCTGAGGAACTGGGCTGGATATGGCAGTTTGAATGCAAGGACAAAATATGGATTGTTGCTATTCCACTCTCGAGAGATAGCTGAATGAACAGAAGCAACTACAGTATAAATTACAACGCTAGAAGGGACCCAACCCCAAAACATTACCTATCTATGTCCTCCAGAGATGCTGCCTGACCGCTGAGTTACTCCAGCACTATATATTTTTTACAAACCAGTATCTGCATTTCCTTGTGTCTCCCAACCTACCTGGGGTGTTGGATCTGGGGCAAGTCATCTGGTGATGATGGTGGAGTAATCTCATCATCTGATGGGTGAAGTTCAGGTGGGCTGACTAGTGACTCAAATTCCAGTCTCTTCACAGTATCCAACCTTGGTTTCTTGTGCTTGGGAGCTGCAGCAATTAAATAAACCACTCTAGTAAAACCATTTGACGTATTAAAAGAGATATAAGCAATGCAAATAATTTATTCTCGAAAGAGGAAGTAATCATTGAATGTGCAAATGAAGGGAGTTTTGTACATGCTTCAATCCAACCCATTTCACTGTGAGAGAGAGCTATTTAGGAAATTTGGAGTAGGCGAGCTAAGGCACTGAAGGGAGAGATACAAGCAGATGAAACCATGAGGGAAAAAGCACAAGGAGCTGGAGGACCTCAGATGGTCAGGCAGCATCTGTTCAGGGAATGGATAAGCGATGTTTCGAGTCGGGACTCTATTTTAGTCAGGCTGAAGAATGGTCCCGACCCGAAATGTCACCTGTCCATTCACTCCGCAGATGCTGCCTGACCCTCTGAGCTCATCCAAAATGGTGTTAAATTCAAGACTGCACCATCTGCAGCTCCTTGTGTCTCCTAACAATTAAGGCATGTAGCTTCAGAGAGATAAGCACCGAGAGCAATCCTTGTAGTGACCCACTAACACAGAAGACGACATTTTCCACATTTCCACCACCTCCCTCTTATTCTGTAAGACTATGTTCTGGGTTGACAATAGAGATAAACAATCACGCTGAGAGTTCAGGCAGAGGACAGTACAAAAAAAAATAATCTGAGTCCCTTTGTCTCTTGCTCCTAAACTCCTGAATTGCATTTCCGATGGGCATAATTCAATATTAGCAAATATTTTGGAAAGGCTTCCTACACATTACTGGCTTGGATTCAATCCAGTTCAACAATAAGCTCTGTAACTGAACATTTCCAAAGAGATTCCACTGCGAAAGAAAAACTGCAGAAGAAATTGAACATCCGTGACCACATTGTGGTTCACTGATTGTTTACGTACTCAGTCCTTGCTCTTCATCCTGGTGCTGTAGATTGTCGTGCAGTTCCTCTTCACGAGGCAAGTGGAGGACATCACGATTTCGTTTCTGAGGGGCAGGGTCTCTGGTGCTGTCCTGCAGCTCGTTGTGCTCCTGGACCAGGATCCTACCACTTGGCTCGTTCCTGCTAACGACATCGCCCGATGCAATGGCTTCTTCGAAGGTCTGTTTGCCCTGTCGAAACTTAGACTCCTTAAGTGTTTTGCTGGGTTTGTCATCTGAGGGGAAAAATTAAAACAACGTTAAAAAAAATTCTCAAACCTTCATGACTTTAAACAAGTTTCATATTTTGAGGCATTATGGTCACAGGAATTTAAGATATCAAATCATTATTTTGGTGGGTGGGTAAATATCAGATTCTACTCCAGGATTTGCCGGCTGTTATCAGACTAATGAATGATCCTCCCAGGACCTGGTGTCTAGTCCCGATCTTCCTACCTATCTCATTGCACTTTTTCTCTGTAACTGTAACATTTTAGTGCTGTGACAATTTATCCTGCACTTTGTTTTTATTCCCCCACTAACTGGGCAGCACGGTGGCACAGCAGTAGAGTTCTGCCTTACAGCGCCAGAGACCCGGGTTAGATCCTGGACAGACAGCGTGAATTATTCAAATTAATCGCACTTAAACCAAGATTTTTTTTACTGCTACATGTCAGCATAAAAGTTAAAACTTCAATGGTAAGGACATTATTTTACAGCTGTGCATGAAGTTTGTGAGATCACTTTTGGAGTATTGGTCTTGGTCACCATACTTAAGGTGGAGTGAGTGCAGAAAAGATTTACAAGGATGTTGCTGGGACTGGAGGACAATTATAAAGAGACTGGGCCCATTTCCTAGCAGCAAAGGAGGCTGAGGAATAACCATTCAAAAGTTTGTAAAATCATATGGAGCATTGACAAGGTGAATGATCACAGCCTTTTTACCAGGGTATGAAAGTCCAAATCAAGAGGCTATAGGTTTAAGGGGAGAGGAGAAAGATTTACAGAAAACATGTGGGGCAGTCGGAATATGGAAGACTTTGAGGGGCAGCTGGGACTCTGGTGCTGCTCTGCAGCTCTTTGTGCTCCTGTACCTGGATCCTACCACTTGGCTCATTCCTGCTTAAGATATCACCTGATGCAATGGCTTCTTTGAAGGTCTGTGTGCCCTGTCAAAACTTAAACTCCTTAAGTGTTTGGTGGGTTTATCATCTAAAGGGAAAGTTAACAAAGTTATTGGGACAATTATAACTTGGGAAGGCACAGCGGCAGAGTTGCAGCCTTACAACGCCATAGACCCGGATTCGACCCTGACTACGAGTGCTTGTCTGAACAGAGTTTGTATGTTCTACTCGTAACCTGCTTGGGTTTTCTCTGGGAACTCCAGTTTCCTCCTACATGCCAAAGACGTTGGAACGGTTAATTTGGCTGGGTATAAATGTAAATTGTTCGTAGTGTGTGTAGGATAGTTACCATGCCGGGATCGCTGGTTGGCGCGGACTCGGTGGGCTGAAAGTCCTGTTTCTACGCTGTATCTCTAAACTACTGTTGTGCATGTGTTCGGCTTGATTGTATTCCTGCATAGCATGATTTGACTGAATAACATGCAAACAAAAGCTTTTCACTGTATCTCAGTACAATAATAAACTAATATCCATTTGGATGGGAGCAAGCATCCTGTGGATTAAACGGGCAAAACTGAGGACCAACGAGCAGAAATGATGTCCTGTTTCACAACTTATTTGCAGGAATATAATTGTCAAACCTTTATTGCTTTGGGAGGATAATTAACTTTGATAGACATAACAAATTGAGCAGATTTGTAAACATGTGTGCTTGTTTATAGACCAAGATAAAGATTTCAGTTTAATTATAGTTTTAAGGAGCTGTCCCACTTGGGCGACCTAATTGGCGAGTTTAGAAGAGTTTGAAAATATGATATGTTGAAGACCTCCTTCGACTATGTTGAAGACCAGCTACGACTAACTTTGGGAAAATTGGACACCAAATAGTGGAGAGTGAAGACAGACCTCCTTCGACTATGATGAAGACTATCTACGACTACCTTCAACTAACTTCGACTACCCTCGATTACCTACGACTAACATGCCGACCTATTACGACTAAACCTACGAGTAAACAAAGTATCGATTTTTTCCATGGCGACCTTTTTTTACTCGCGGGGATTTTTTTAACATACTGAAAAAAACGCCACGACCTAGCTGAGGCCTCGGGTACGCGGAGACTACTCTCGAGCATGGAGAGTTACGAAGACCTCCTACGACCTTGTGTCAATCATGCTGCGGGTATGAGTCGAGGGCAAACTCGCCAGAACTCGCGGATTAGGTCGCCCAAGTGGGACAGACCCTTTAGAAATACAGCACAGAAACAGACCCTTCGGGCCGCATCGACCAGTGATCCCTGTACACTAGCACTATTATGCACACTTGGCCAATTTTTACTATTCTTTCCGAAGCCAATCAACCTACAAGCCTGTACGAGTTGAGTGTAGGAAGAAACCAGAACACCCAGAGAAAATCCACCTGGACGGTGAGAGAGGGGGACAGAGAGGGAGAGAGAGAGGGGGAAGGGGAGACGACAGAGAGGGGGGGACGGAGAGACGGAGAGAGAGGGGGGGAGACGACAGAGAGAGAGAGAGATGGGGACAGAGAGAGCGAAATGGGGGGAGGGGGAAAGAGAGAGGGAGAGGGGGAGAGGGACACACAGACGTAGATGAAGCTGTGATCTTCCCCCTACATTCAGTAGATGACTGCAAGGTATCCCTTTACCATGGTTCGGCACGTTTAATTCAGACAGAACTTCCAGCTCGTCGGCAAACTGGCTCTCGAACTCATCCTCCACGCCGTAGAGGTGCCAGTCGTCCTCCATGTCCCGCTGGCCCGGACCTGCCGTTCCACACAAAGATCCAGCTATAGGATCTTTGGTTCCACACACTCAGAGAGAGAGAGACACACAAGTCGCCCGCCGCAGACAAACCTCCCGCCCGGCGCCGTCCACTTCCGGCCCAGCCGCCCAACGCCCGCCTCCTCTTGCTCCCGATTGGCCCGCGGACAGTCCATCACGCGGCATCGCCCCCACCCATTGGCCGGAGCGGCTGTCCGTCACGGTAGTTAAGGCGTTGCTTCCTGTCGCGGGCGGCGCGTGCGCCCGGCGGCTCAGCGGGACGACCGTTGGTTGACAACTTGACGGGAGGGGCCGCCGGCCCAAGGCGCTAGCGCGAGGAGATTAAGGGGGAGAGATCCAGGGTGACATCTGGGAGTCCAACGGTGATGGGCATCCACGCCTCGCACTGGTGAGTAAGGCCAGCGCTTTACCCCTCAGGCAATTGAGGAAATTCGTGCCGGTATCCTCCACCTACGCAGAAAGCGGGGAGGTTAGCTCTAGCTAGGCGCAGAGAGTAGTGTTAAGTACTAGTTCACATGAGGAGACTTAAGGGAATAGAAGGACTGGCCGGGAGAAAGCCGGAACGGGGAAGGTTGAGAAGAGTTTGATTCCAGAGGATGATGGCGGTGCTGGCTCCAAGGGCCGAATGGCCTACTCCTGCACCTATTTTCTACGTTGACTTGAATAGAGGGATAAGTCCAGGAGATGAGTCTTGGGTGACTGAGGCATCTCAAGAGTCAAGAGCGTTTTATTGTCATGAGGAATTGGAGTGGAATTAGGCCATTCGTAGCCACTCTCAGGCTGAAGAAGGGTCTCGACCCGAAACTTCAACCATTTCATCCCTCCAGAGAAGAGATAATGCCAGTCTCGCTGAGTAACTCCAACATGTTGTGTATATCTACGATTTAAACCAGCACCTGCTGTTCTTTCCTATACATTTTATATATATATGTACGTATGTGTTCATATTTTTTACTTTGCACTATTGTCTGTCTGTTTGTTTACTTAATAAAGTAAACAGACTGACAATTATATATATAATATCAGTGTTTGAAAACACAATACTGCAATGTATTCAGTATATACATGTAGTGTGTATGTATGTATATATATATGTGCACACCGAGACATCACCTATTCCTCTCCTCCAGAGATGCTGTCTGACCCACTGTTACTCCAGCTTTTTGTGCCTTATTTTTGACTGCAGTAATTGTCTGTCTGTTTACTGTATTAAGTAAACAAACAGACAGACAATACTGCAAAGTCAAAAATATTAACACATACATATTCAGTGTGCATATATATGTATGAAAAACAAAAATACTGCAAAGTCAATATTTATATTTTGTTTTACACACACACACATATTATACTAGACCAAGTGGGACCCGTTGGGTCCCGTTTGGGGGGGGGGGGGGTGGCCTGCGGGGCAGAGAGAGAGAGAGGCAGAGAGAGAGAGGGCTTTATAAGTATAGATATATACTGAATATGTATGTATTATTAAACAAACAGACAAATAAACAATATCACTGAAAAGTCAAAAATACGAGATAGTTTGGAGCTTTTTTCGAGGTCTATTTTTGATCTCTGGTGATCAATTGTCACCTGTGCGAAGTGCAAACGCACAGTAAGATTGTTTTCTTACAAATAGTCCACTAAGTATTGCCATACCATCCCCAATTAGCAAATGTATGGAAATAGTCTACTGAGCCTGCATGCAAGAGGTGCCATGCTTTGGCACCATCTGACAAGTCCAGTTATGAGCGGTGCCCGATTTAGGCAAACCCCCAGTCTGCTGCTGGTCTCCAGCCATTGCCTTCCTTGGTCCACCGATGAATCGATGGGATGTGTCAATAGCAGCACTGAAGGAGTGCGGGAATCAAGGACCAGAAGGCGTAGACTCAGAATGACAGGATGTAGCTTTACCATGGAAATGAGGAATTTCTTCAGCCAGGGGGTGGAATTCATTGCCATAGACGGCAGTGGAGGCCGTTATTGGGTATTTTTAAAGAGGAGATTGATAGGTTCTTGACCTCCCATGTATCATTGTCACAGTCTGTGGTGGAGGTCGTGTCATAGGATATTTTTAAAGCGGAGATTAACAGATTCTCGATTCTGGGCGTCAAAGGTTGCGGGGTGAAGGCAGGAGATTGGGGTTGAGAGGGAAAAATGGATTGACTATGATTGAATTGCGGAGCAGATTCGATGGGTAGAATAGCCTAATTCTGCTGCTATGTCTCATGGTCTTCAATGGTGCTTTATTTATCACGTGCAACTGCCAGCGAAATTCTGTTTGCATATTTACACATGCAGCTGCCACCATGTGTTGCCGCCCTTTCCAAATCCAGTCTGCCCGCGAGCTCGGTCTACTGGAGCAGTTTCTGACTTATTTGTCCTGAAAGTAGTCGAGCTAAATGGTAATCTTCAAGTTCTTCATTTTCACTCAGGGCTACTTTCTGTACGTGGTCTGGATATGGAGCCTGCCAGCATTGGGAACCTGTGTATTTTGTACCAAAGCTCCGATTTCCTGGTGGTGAATAAACACTGGGATGTCCGCATTGACAGTAAGATGTGGTATGAAAAGCTGACTGTCCAGTCTCAACTGAAGCACCAGTTTCCTGAGCTTGCAGACCCAAACACGTACTACGGGTTTAGGTGAGTACTTTAAAAAATCTGTTTCACAATATTTGCATGTTAAAGGTGGTCGTACTTTAAATTTAGCTTATCTGCACTGTTGGAATTTAAAGAAGGTAAATTAAACTCCATTTTATTGCATCAAGTTCTATGTCCGCAGCGTTCAAGTTGCTGCCTTACAGCGCCAGATACCCGGGGTTGATCCTGATTACAGGTGCCGTCTGTACGGTGTTTGTAAGTTCTTTCTGTGGATTTTCTTTGGGTGCTCTAATGTCATACCACATTCTTAACAACATGCAGCTTTGAAGGCTAATTGGCAAATTTACCAATTTTCCCTTATGTGTAGGATTGTGCTAGTTAGTGTATGGGGTGATCGCTGGTCGGCGTGGACTCAGTGGGCTGAAAAGCCTGTTTCTACGCTGTATCTTTAAAGTAAAGTCTAAAGAGTGGGCTGAGTGTGGTTCATCAAGAGCAGGACAAGGCGCAGGTAGACACTCAGAACCTTTTTCTCCAGGGTGAAATGTGAAAGACGAGAGGAACTAGCGTTAAGATGAGTGCGGTAAGGTTTAAAAAAAGGTATGCGGAGCAAACTTTTTTCCACAGAAAGTGGTGGGTTCCAAGAACGCGTCACCACAGGTGATGTTGGAGGCAGATGCGATAGTGGCGTTTGAGAGGTTTTAAGATAGGCGATGGATATGCAGGGAATAGTGCAGACATTGTGGGCCGAAGAGCTGTTCATGTGTGTGTCCTGTTCTACGTTCTTTATGATTTTAGAATATCCCACTCCATGCTGCAGGCAATTAAGTGTTTTTATTGTTACCGGGAATCAATTTAGGTGTGGATACAGTCTGCTCACAGGGCTCCTTGTTATTTTTGAGTTGGGATGTGACCTTCTTGACTCCTTGTTGGTTAGAAGGGGTGGAAAGGTTAGCCTGAGTGGGCTGTAATGTGAAGAGGTCAAAGGTGTTTGGGTTAAAGAAAGTCTTCAAAGTATTCCTTTCAATTGATATCACCTGTCCCTCTCACTCTCTCCCAGATGAACATTGTGTGCCGAAGATCTTTTCCTGTGCTGCACTGTTCAATGTATTACATTTTATTTTTGTGTTTCTGGGCAGATTTTGTCATCAGCTGGATTTCTCAACAAGTGGGGCGCTGTGCATTGCTCTTAATAAGATGGCAGCTGCCAAGGCCTATCGGTGTTTCCGAGATCGTCTGGTAACCAAGATATACCTGGCTTTGGTACGCTATTTAGATGGCTGCACACATTTTCACTTTAACACGATGGTTCGTAAACACATCATCCTGTTCTAAAGGCTTAAACAACAAAATACTGCACTAGGTTGAAATATATAAGTACACGATTCATTCATTCTCCCTTTCCCATTCGTAGACAGAAGGAACTGCAGATGCTGGTTTACAAAAAAAGACACATGCTCAAGTAACTCAGCCAGTCACGATCCGAAATGTCGCCTATCAATGTTCTCTGGAGATGCTGCCTGACCCAATGAGTTACTCCAGCACTTCGTGACTTTTTTGACTTCCATTTGTACCGGAAGTGGTGCATTAACGTTTGCTGCCACCAGGTGCCCTTGTCACAGCAGAGAATAATTACTCTGCCAGCTACAATAATCAAGAACAGAGCAACAATGAACACCTGAGGTTATCTTGGCTCTGCTGAATAATTGGTTTGATTTGCAAGTTTCCACATTTTTCCCCTTTGCTTAGTCGAGTGCCTGACCACAGAGGAAGTCAAGCTTCTGTGCCTAATGTTGAGAAATCTATAAACGTGCAAAACACAAAGTCCTGGAGGAACTCAGACAGCATCTATGGAGGGAATAGACAGGCAACGTTTCTAATTGGGACCCTTCTTCAGACTGATAGTAGAGGGGGGAGGAATCTGGAAAAGAGCGGGTGGGGCAGGGCAGAGCCAGGCAAGTGACAGGTAAATTGAGAGTTAGGGATGGTGACTTTGCAAGAGGCAGGCTTAGAGGACGTGTAGTCAAGATAACTGGGAGTCGGTGGGTTTGTGGTAGTTGAATTGACGTCAGTTGATAGTTTGTCCCATGATGGAGGCAGCGAGATCAAAAAAGCAGAGAGGTGTCAGAGAGAGACCAAGTGGTTTTTGAGGGCAGGATGGAAGTTAGTGGTAAAGTTCAGTTTAGCTATATCTTTTGAAAAAAGGCACTTTGGCCCACCGAGTCTGCACCAACCAGCGATCTCCACGCACCAACACTATCCTACACACACTAGCGGCAATTTATTATTATACCAAGCCAATTAACCTACAAACCTGTATGTCGTTGGAGTGTAGGAGGAAACCAGAGTTCCTGGAGGAATTCCACACAGGTCACGGGGAGAACATACAAACCCCATACAGACTGCACACGATTAGGATTGAACATGGGTCTCTGACGCTGCAGGACAGCAATTCTACCGCTGCGCCACCGTGTCGCCCCACAGTTGATCAAATTAGGAGGCAGTCCTGATGCAGTTGTCGATGTAAAGCAGAAAGAATTGGGGAATGGTGCTGGGCTACGTGTGGAAGAAGGACTGTTTAACGTAACCAATAAAGAAACAGGCATAGCTTGAACACATTATAGATGGTGCCTTTATTGGTGACATGAACAAAGATTGAGGGCAAACACTGATCCCTGTCGCCCACCACTGAGCACACAGTTGGCTAACCTAAAACTGAGCTATTCAGAACTTTTTTTTAATGACTGTTAATCAAAGTTTCTCCAATGTTAATATATTATCTTAAAACTCATTGCTTGTACATAACTTATACTTTTAACCTGGTACCTTACTGAATGTCTTTTGGAAATCCCAATATACTATATTGATTGGTTACTCCATCAATCCTAGTGACATCTGCAAAAGGATCTAATAAATTTGATACATGTGTCAAGTTTAGTTTATTATTGTCACCTGTACAGTGAAAAGCTTTTTTGGTGTGTGCTAGTCAGCAAAAAGACTTTACATGATTACAATCAAGCCGTCCACAGTGTACAGATACAGGATAAAGAGAATAACATTTAGTGCAAGAAAGTCCAGTAAAGTCCAATAAAAGATAGTCCAAGGGTCTCCAATGAGATGGATAGTTGATTATTATTTTGTCCAGAAGTTTTTCACACGCGTGACCTTTCATTAGAACTGAGCAAACTTCTTTACAAAATAAGTTTTTTTTAAATGACACAAAGTGCTACTCAGTGGGTAAGGCTGCATTGTTCGAGAACATGGATCGGTAACGTTTCAGTTTGGGACCCTTCATCAGACTGATTGTAGAAGAGGGAAGCTGGAAGACAGGTGGGGCTGGACAAAGCCTGGCAAGTGTTAGGTGGATATTGGTGTGATGGGGATAGGTTTTTCCATTGCAAGATATTTGGACCACGCCAGAGTTGAAAAGACAAAAGACGAGGAGAGATTAGATCAGGAGAGATGAGATGAAGCATGAAATATGAAAATGTTTTAAATTGCCACTGACTCGCCCAACCACCCACCCGTTAATGTCATAAACAGCACAATCACTTTGGCAACTTTGGACTCGCCCTATCAGAGATATTCCCTTTGACATATCCACCATCCATCCCCACCCTCCCCACATTTGAAAACTAACCTGTATTCTCTCTTTCCAGCACTGACAAATGTCACATCTTTACTTACTCACGGGTGATGCCTAACTTTCTGAATGTTTGCAGCATTTCCGTTGTTAGAATTCTCTTTAAGTCTGCATTTTTTACATGGACCCTAGCTGTTTGTATGGGGTTAGGCAGAGCATTTTCTCCTTGGCTTCAACAACAAATTTCTATGTGCATTAGTTTCCTAATTTTGAAACTGCAGTCCTTTTAATTCACTGCAATTGTCATCAATGGTTCGAAGTACAGAAAAAGAGAAACAAGCTTAATTGTCATGCATTTGTAAAGTGTGTCTTGGAAAAAGGATTGTTGTGTACGTAATCTAACACTCATCTTTTCCACAGGTCAGAGGTCACGTCTCTTTGGGCAGAATGGCCATCAATCATGCAATTGGCAAAAGTACAACAGTGGGAATGACCCACATGATGTGTACTGTTGGAATGCACGGTAAGATTGATGGATACCGCGGCCCCAGGAAGAATTGCTTGATTGATACTTTATTCTCACATGTGCCGGCAGATGATCTCGGGATGGGTGGAGCCCATATTGGCCTTCTCCAGCCAACATTGGGCCATTATGGGCTCCACCATTCCTGTCACTCATTTCGGTCTGAAGACGGGTTCCGATCTGAAACATCGCCTATTCCTTTTCTCCAGAGATGTTGTCTGGCCCACTGAGTTACTCCAGCTTTTTGCGTCTATCTTAGGCCAAACCTGGGCAGGAGGGACTGGTGTAGATGGGGGCGTCTTGGTCGGCATGGGCAAGTTGGGCCAAAGGGCCTGTTTCCATGCTCCATGACTATTTGCTTTATTCTAGACCTCTCGCCTCCTCCCCCCCCCCCCTTGTTTGTCTTCGCCACCAGGTACTTATCCATAGTAGGAAGTTAGCATCTTGAAAGAATAAGTGTGGAAATAATGATTTATCAATCTGACCTTGGGTTTTAGAACCGTGAGGGAACATAGAGAGATTGAGCAGTAATTGGAGAAGGTGCACTGTCTCAATTTTAACAGAGATGGTGTGTAATAGTATAGGTTAGAATAGGAAGAAGAGGCTGAAGGGAAGACCTTTTTTACACACCATACACAAAGTGTGCAAAGCGTCACCTACAAAATAGTTCCCAATAGTCTCAGTTTGATCACTCGGCGGCCTCCACGCCGGGTCCCTTTTTGTTCTCTCGGTGGCATGTCCTTGACCAACCTTCAACACCCACCGCCAGCCCATCCGGCACTCATTGCATGCCCGTACTTGGCCGATGGCACAGGGTCGTCTCTTGGATGGCTCCACGGCACTCACCGGGTGCTCCTGACCCGTCGATCCTGTTAGTGCTATCCAAATGTGCCGCTATTTCATCTTTTATTATTGACTCCAGCATCTTCCCCACCACCGACATCAGAATAACTGGTCTATAATTCCCTGTCTTCTCTCTCCCGCCATCCTTAAAAAGTGGGATAACATTGCTGTACGTTGTATGTTCCAGTGAATTTCACAATGTGAATAATAAGAAAAATGCATTTAAGCACTGTCCGGGCTAGGAGTTTTAACTTCCTGGATAAATCATACAAGTAACTTGTTTGAGTTTTATCTGTTTGAGTTTTTAAGGAAGACAAATCTGATCTTTAAATTAGTTATTTTTGTGTAATTATACCAAGGTTGTCAAAATCCCAAGCCATGCCAGACTGAACTGACTGTTTTGGAAAGAGGTTTCTACAGTGGAGATCCAGTTACAAAAGTACTCCTCCAACCTTTAACAGGTTAGTAATCCTGCTCAAAACTTTACCTGCATCTTGCATACATAGGTAACTGTGGTCACAGCACCGAGCCTTGCGGTAGCCCATTAGTCACTGCCTGCCATTTTGAAAGGGACCCGTATGGTATGTTAGCTTTCATAGCAAAAGGATTTGAGTATAGGAGCAGGGAGGTTCTACTGCAGTTCTACTTTGTGCAGGGTCTTGGTGAGACCACACCTGGCGTATTGCGTACAATTTTGGTCTCCAAATCTGAGGAAGGACATTGTTGCCATAGAGGGAGTGCAGAGAAGGTTCACCAGACTGATTCCTGGGATGTCAGGACTGTCTTATGAAGAAAGACTGGATAGACTTGGTTTATACTCTCTAGAATTTAGGAGATTGAGAGGGGATCTTATAGAAACTTACAAAATTCTTAAGGGGTTGGACAGGCTAGATGCAGGAAGATTACTCCCGATGTTGGGGAAGTCCAGGACAAGGGGTCACAGCTTAAGGATAAGGGGGAAATCCTTTAAAACCGAGATGAGAAGAACTTTTTTCACACAGAGAGTGGTGAATCTCTGGAACTCTCTGCCACAGAGGGTAGTTGAGGCCAGTTCATTGACTATATTTAAGAGGGAGTTAGATGTGGCCCTTGTGGCTAAGGGGATCAGAGGGTATGGAGAGAAGGCAGGTACGGGATACTGAGTTGGATGATCAGCCATGATCATATTGAATGGCGGTGCAGGCTCGAAGGGCCAAATGGCCTACTCCTGCACCTAATTTCTATGTTTCTATGTTAACCCCTACTCTTTGTTTCCTGTCTGCCAACCAATTTTCTATCCATGTCAGCACTCTACCCCCAACTGGTGTATAATTCAATGTTCCCGGTGACAGGTCCGTGCTCTGCATCTACTCAGCCAGGCACTGGCTGGATATATATAGACACTATGTGCTGGAGTAACTCAGTGGGTCAGGCAGTTTCACTGGAAAAAAGGAATAGGTGATGTTCTCACCTGATGAAACATCACCCTGTTCCTTTTCTCCAGAGATGCTGTCCATACCTGCTGAGTTACTGCAGCATTTGTGTCTACCTGAGGTATAAATCAGCATCTGCGGTTCCTTCTTACACACTTGTTGAATGTGTGGAGGCAGTGAGTTCCAGACCCCTGCAGTTGATTCAATAATTTCCATCTCAAAACTCCTCCAATCATTCTGCTAAATCATTTAAAGTTAAGCTGTACTGTTACTGACAAATCTGCAAAGGGAAATACGATACGATAAACTTTATTCATCCACGGAAATTGGTCTGCCAATAGTCACCACACAACAAGGTACACGAAAACCTGAATTTGAAAGAGAAAACAAAAAGAAAAAGACAAGGGACTGTTGGCTGGCTGCCGTGTGTACAGCGCCTTAACCGGAATGGACAAACAAACGAACGCAGGCTTATCCGCTGGGCAGAGGATTCTAAACTAGAGTGCCTCCCCCACAACGGGTCCCCCTTTTGTTCTCCCACCGTCCGTCACGGCGGTCCCCTCACGCCGGGTCCTCCATTGTCTTCCCCTCCCGCCCCCCTCATGTTCATCGACTGCTGATCGCGAGTCGATTGCGAGGCCCCACCATCACCGAGGCTCCCGCTGCCACCGAGAATTGGAAGGCAACAACTTGGAAGGAAATAAATGGAAGAACAGGATTGATTGGATGAGATTTGGCATAGGATTGATGGGACTGGCCTGAGTGGAAAGAAAAATGCAATTTGTCAATTTCAATGCCGTGTCAAATTCAATGTATTCCATTAAATTATGGGTAGTGTTAAGGAAATTGGTCAATGAATTAGAACAAGTGTATATAGAGTGATACAATATGGGTATCTAGAAAATGGATGCTTCTGACCGATGGAGAAATTGTGTAAGGAACAATTCTCAGGAATGGAACTCTTACCCAAGGTCTGCCTGTATTTTCTTCCAGAGTTCCGCAGAGGTAACATTTCAACGTATCTTGCTCTCCTTTGTTTAGGTCGGACGCATCAGCTGAGGGTTCATTGCAGTTCCATCGGGCATCCTATTGTGGGTGACTTCACCTACAGCTTGAAGACAGATAACGACCCTTATCGCATGATGCTTCATGCCTATCACCTGCAAATCCCTGTGGAAGGAGAGCCGATAGAAGTGACCACACCCGACCCCTTCATGCACACGGTGGACAACAACTGGGAGATGGGCTCGCATGTCAATAACCTGCACAATATCATCGGGGAACTCAAAGAGAAATACATAACAGAACAATTTGAGAGGAGCAGTACTCTTGAAGTTCAGGCTGACAAAATACCAGTGAAAAAGCCTCGTGAAGAGACAAAAGAAGAAAGGGAAAAGTGTTTGCAGTGGTTAAATGAGTGGGCGGTGAGCTAATGTTTATGACCTTTCGTGAATGGGGAGTTGCCATGAAGTTTTCAACAGTGGTTGTTGGCAAGATGGATAGATGCCGCAGGACCACCACATTATTGGAAATAACCAGATTTGCTGTGTGCTGATGTTGCTTTACTGGTGTTGACCAAATTCACACCTTTTGTGTCAAGCATTTATTGAGTTAACATACTTGGTGACATCTTTGAGAGTTGTTCTTCCTCCATGTTGTTCCAAATACCCCTGCACCACAGAAATGTACTGTTGAACAGACTATATACTTTAGTTTAGTTTCGCTCAAAGTGGAAACAGGTCCCTCAGCCCAACAAGTCCACACCGACCAGCGATCCTCGCACATTAACACTACCCTATGCACACTAGGGACAATTTATATTTTATACCAAGCCAATTAACCTACAGAAAAAAATATTTGGAGTGTGGGAGGAAACCGAAGATCTTGGAGAAAATTCAAGCAGGTCACGGGGAGAAAATACAAACTCCGTACAGACAAGCACCCATAGTCAGGATCGAACCCGGGTCTCTGGCGCTGTAAGTCAGCGACTCAACTGTTGTGCTACCATGCCTTCCTTATGTCATATATGTTATTGACATACCGCCGTTCTTATAATTATTTTTAGAAAAATATATACTCCTGAAGTGAAAAACTTATTTTTGACTGAACCACCAGCAAAGTACAGAAAAAGTAATTACATTTGGATATTCAATTTATACACACAATGTACGTGGACCAGTTTTCTCTTTAACCGGTGGGGGAGGGATGGAGAGAGGGAATGTCAGGGTTACTTGAAGTTAGAGAAATCAATATTCATACCACTGGGTTGTAAGATGTTCTGGATTACTAGCAATGACTGTTGGTTTACGTGGTTTTCAGCTTTCTGCCATGGTACAGCAGCTGTGATGTGTAGGATAGTGTTAGTGTGCAGGGATCGTTGGTCGGCGTGGAATCGGTAGGCCTATTTCCGCATTGTATCTCTAAACTAAATTAATTAATTTATGATTATTAACTCCACTGGAATTCCACCATTGATGCATCTTCAACTCCGATATTAACATTCTGAAAGGACTGTTCCCTCCAAGTCTCCCTGTACTCTATTCCATCTCCACTAACTGTTCCCTTTTGTGGTACTAACCCATTCAACCATGAGAGATGCAAGACATTGCTCTTTTAACTCCTTTGTGTAGGAAGGAACTGCAGATGCTGGTTTACACCGAATATAGACACAAAATGCTGGAATAACAGCCGGACAGGCAGCATCAGAAGGAATGGGTGACTTTTCAGTCTGAAGAAGGTGGAGACCCTTCTTCAGACTGGAACGTCACCTATTCCATCTGATGCTGCCTGTTCCACTGAGTTACTCCAGCTTTTTGTGTCTATCTTTTAACTCCTTGTTGGGCAACACAGAAAGAATGATGTTGATATTTTGGACACAACTGTTCTAAACAATAGGAATCATCAAAAAAAAACTTCAGTCGCCAGCCTATCCACTGTGATAGAGACAGAGAGAGATCGAGAACGGAGAGAGTGGTGTCAGAATGGTGGGCATCGTGAATTTGAGGGCTGAGGAAGGGTGCAACGTGAAACACACCCTCCAGAGATGCTGCCAGACCTGCCGAGTTACTTTAGAACGAGCACTTTGATTTGTTCTAAACGGTCATGGCATGAAAAGTAAATCTGTGGAACTAAGGAGGGTGTGCCTTTTATACCTGGCTAAATAGTTGATAAGGGAGGAGGGTACAGTGCCATTTACAGAAAATAATAACAACACTATAGCTTACAACACAACGTTCCCCTCCCCTTCCACCTATATTCCTCATTCTGGCATCATCTTTCACGTCTCTTCTATCCTTATCTCACATTTTTTGTTTTTCATCTTTCACATTTGTTGAATTACCCCCCACCCGCCCACCTGTATACATCTAACTCATCTATCCACCTATCACTTACCAGGATTTTCCTGCCCCACCTCTATTCCAGCTTACTTACCCCCTCCCCCACTACAATCCGTGTGAAGAAGGGTCCCGACCTGAAACGTCGACTGTCCATGTTCTCCAAAAATGCTGACTTGATCCAGCATTTTGTGTCTTTTTCAACGGGTTGTTTAGGAGCAATAGAGAAGCAGTTAATGTTTGAGATAAATAACCTTTCTGCAGAAGAGCATTCATCCCGTGTTGCTCTCTCCACAAGTGGTGCTTCCCAACCTGCTGAGTATTTTTGACATTTTTTTTTTAAGGTTTCCAACTATACTGCTAGGTTTTGGGGGGGAAAACAAACTCAGTAATCATAGAGTCATACAGCGTGGAAGCAGGCCCTATGGCCCAACTTGCCCACACCGATCACCATGCCCCATCAACACATTGTTCCCGATGTTAGGGAAGTCCAGGACAAGGGGTTTAAGGATAAGGGGGGAAAACGAGATGAGAAAACTCAGTAATCTCTGGAACTCTCTGCCACAGAGGGTAGTTGAGGCAGTTCATTGGCTATATTTAAGAGGGAGTTAGATGTGGCCCTATGGAGAGAAGGCAGGTACGGGATACTGAGTTGGATGATCAGCCATGATCATATTGAATGGCGGTGCAGGCTCGAAGGGCCAAATGGCCTACTCCTGCACCTAATTTCTATGTTTCTATGTTTTCTAACACGAGTCCCACCTACCAGTGCTACATCCATATCCCTTTAAAGCTATCCTATCCATTTACTTGTCCAAATGTTTGTAAACGTTGTGATGGTACCTGCCTCAACTACCTCCTCTGGTACCTCATTCCATATATATACACCACCTTTTGTGTTTAATAATAAAAAGTGTAAAGTTCCCCTCAGGTTCCTAATAAATATAACCCCTCTCATCTAAAACCAATGTCCCCTGCTTCTTGATTCCTCTTCCCTGGGTAAAAGTCTCTGTGCATTTACCATATCTATTTCTCTCTTGACCTTCTGCACCTCTATAAGATCACCTCTCATCTTCCTGTGCTCCCAGGAATAAAGTCTTAGCTTGCTTAGCCTCTCTCTAAAGCTCAGGCCATCGAGTCCTGGCAACAAACGTACAATGTTATTTTTTTTAATAAAAAGAAAACTGACATAATCGGCATCTATTTAATAAGAATTTGATTTTGAAAGGCTAACATTATGTCTTTTTTGAATACATGGGATTCTTACATACTAAATAGTGAAAGGCCTGGAATGAGGGAATGTGGAGAGGATGGGAGAGTCTAGGACCAGAAGCCATAGCCTCAGAATAAGAGGATGTACGTAAAAGAATGGGCAAATTCTGCTCTCTGAACTTATGAAACACATTTTGCTTTTCTACTGCAAGTAATTTTATTTCTTCTGGTCATGTCTGTATTCTGTATTTAACCACTATTTTCAGGATAACTACAAAAGCCAAACCCTGCTGCTCATGTACACAAGTGAGGATTGTGGATTTGTTATGTAGACATTTCTGCCTGATCCTGATATACTAGCTTATGAACCTGATGGTAAAACACACAGAGTGTTTCCAGTGATATGGAACGCAGCTTTGTTAGCCCGGTACCAGTGTAGTGCATACGTAACACAAATTACTGCTGTTGCATCTGTTCGAAAGAAATTTAACATTTATTAGTTATTGAATTTAAGTGAATACATGTGACCCAAGGTATGCAAATACCTGTAGTCACACACAAAGGGTGCTTTCAAAGTTACAATGTACCCCCACGCCAGGTCCCCTCAGATCTAACCCACCCCCCCCATACGGCGGTCTCCCAACGCCAGGTCCTCCTTTGTTCTGTTTTTTTATATTGTACTGCTGTCAGGACATAGGTCTCGATAACATTTCCTTGCTACAATCCCAAATAAGACAAACATAAACCACTGGAAATACTCCAGTTCATGTAATGCACATGGAAATAGAAGCAGAGTTTCTGCAGGTAGAATAGACAACCTTTTTCCCAGGGTGGATAGGTCAAAGACTAGAGGACACAGCTGTAAGTTGAGAAGGACAAAGGAGATGTGCAGATAATGTGTTTTTAGGTGCATGGAACATGTTGCCAGGAGTGATGGTGGACGCAGATCTGGTGGAAATAAAAATGAACTGCAGATGCTGGTTAATACCAAAGATATAAAGAACATGCTGGAATAACTGTGTGTCAGCAATCCCGACAATACTCCCCTTGCCCACTCCAATCTCAGCACCTTTGAACGCACGGCCCTTCAACAGCTCCAGAGATGCTGCTTCACCCTCTGATATTTTGTGTCTATGTTCAGATACAATTGTCTTTTAAAGGCTTTTACAGTGCCCTCCGTATTGTTTGGAACAAAGACCCATAATTTTTTTTATTCGCCTCTGTACTCCACAATTTGAGATTTGTAATAGAAAAAAATCACGTGGTTAAAGTGCACATTGTCACATTTCAATAAAGGCTATTTTTATACATTTCGGTTTCACCAACAGCAGTGTTTGTACATATTTATACATGAAAGTAGTCATGTTTAGTATTTTGTTGCATATCCTTTGCATGCAATGACTGCTTGAAGTCTGCGATTCATGGACATCACCAGTTACTGGGTGTCTTTGGTGATGTTCTGCCAGGCCTGTATTTCAGCCATTTTTAGCTTATCTTGTTTTGGGGGCTTCAGTACCCTTCAGTTTTCTCTTCACCATATAAAAGGCATGCTCAATTGGGTTCAGATCGGTTGATTGACTTTGCCACTCAAGAATTGATCATTTTTTAACTTTGAAAAACTCCTTTGATGCTTTAGCAGTATGTTTGGGATCATTGGCTTGCTGTAGAATGAACTGCCGGCCAATGAGTTTTGGGACATTAATCTTCATCTCATCTATCCACAAGATCTTTTTCCAGAACTGAGGTTGCTCTTTTAAGTACTTCTTGCCAAACTAACCTGGCCATCCTGTATTTTTGTTCATGAAGTCTCCTGCCATTATTGTTTGGTCATTGGTCATTGACAAATCCATACCTTACTCCTGAAGAATGATTCTGATCTGTCAGACAGGTGTTTGGGGGTTTTCTTTTATTAAATAGAGAAATCTTCTGGCATCAACTGTGGAGGTCTGCTTGGCCTGCCAGTCCCTTTGCGATTGATAAGCCCACCAGTGCTCTTTCTTAATGATGTTCCAAACAGTTACTTTTGGTAAGCCTAAGGTTTAGCTGATGTCTCTAACAGTTTTATTCTTGTTTCTCAGTCTCATTATTTGCAAGGGCCTGTATGGGTTGCGGGCGTCACCTTCGCTTTGAAGTGGAGGCCACCCGAGACAGCAACACTCCCAGCACATGGTCCACAGCAGCCCTAACCCTCAAGATAGAGGAGCATGAGGTGAGGCGCACTCTGCGGAGCATCAATCCAAGAGAAGGCCTACTGGTCCTGAAGGCGTATATGGAACGCGTGTTGTGAAGGATGAGCAGACAGATGGCTGGTCTTTACAAGGAGTTTTTTTTTACAGTCTCTGGGAACAGTCCAGGAAGTTCCTTTTTTCATTGGCACAACTTTGGTCCTCGTGTTGATGAACAGCAATAAAAGTTTCCAAAGGTGATGGAAAGATTGGAAGAAAGACTAGGTGCTGAGAGCTCTTTTATACCTGCATTAAACACACCTGAGCGATTACAAATGCCTGTGAAGCCGTGTCCCAAACATTATGCTGCCCTGAAATGGGGAAACCATGTACAAACAGCTGTAATTTCTACATGGTGCGAAACCATATAGAAATTTGCCGAACTTAATAAAATCTGACAATGTGCACATTAACCACATGTGATTTTTTTTTTTTTCGATTACAAATCGCAAATTGTGGCGTATGGGGCAAATAAACAAATGATGGGTCTTTGTCACAAATGTTACGGAGGGCTCTGTAGATAGGAATATAGGTATACCAGCAACAGAGTGATATGGACCATGTGCAGGTAAAAGTGATTGGTTTAACTTGGCATCATGTTTGGCATGGATATTATGGGTGCAAGGGCCTGTCCCTGTGCTGTTTTATGTGTAGGAAGGAACTGCAGATCCTGGTTTAAATTTAAAATAGACACAAAATGATGGAGTAACTCAGCTAGACAGGCAGTCTAGACTGGAGAGAAAGAATTGGCGACGTTTTGGGTCAAGACGCTTCTTCCGTCTGATTTGTGTCTATCTTCGGCTGGAACAACTCAGCAGGTCTAGTGGCAATTTTGGAGGCAATCGAATTGTTGACGTTTCAGGCCGAAATACCTTAACCACAAAGACTGCATGGGTTCAATAGGTGTGTTATAGTCACATTGTCATACAGCAAGGAAACAGGCCCTTCGGCTCAACTTGCCCATGGCGACCACATTGCCCCATCTACACTAGGCCCATGTGCCTGCGTTTGACCCATATCCCTTCCAAACCTTTCCTATCCACATACCTGTCCATATGTATTTTTTAATGTTCATATAGTACCTGCCTCAGCTACCTCCTATGGCAGCTCCTTCCATGTACCCACCTTATAGTACTGTGTGGCTGGGGCAATTGGGACACGATAATCGTCGGTGAAGCCTCAGTGGCCGTGGAGGAACCTCGCGGCGATGGGACCTCGGTGGTGGTGAAGTCTCACGGGTCGACCCACGGTCGGTGAGAGTGCAGGAGGACCGCTGTGAGGAGTGGGTGGGGGAGAACAAAAGAGGATCCTGGCGGGGACTGCCATGAGGGGAAGACAATGAGGAGGGGAGGGGAGGTGTGGGAACAATGGTCAATGGAACTCGGCGTGGGGGGGGGGGTACCGCTGTGTGGGGGGGAGGGGGGAGGCAGGAAGAAAGATCAAAGGGAGGAACTGGTGTACGTTGTAACTTTGTCAGCATCATAGGTGGCCGCTATTTGTATACCTTGGTTATGCAAGCAAAGAATTTCACTTACCTTGTCCCATGTGACAATAAAGTATTCCATTCCTTGGCTGGATCTAAAGGTATTGCCCACATCTCGTGAATGATTGCAACAGGGAGGAAAATTTTTGAATATTTAATTTCAAACCATTGCACAATATTCAAAACACTGGTTTTCTGCAAGTCATGGGTGGTTACCGCCTTTGGGGTCAATATTATTTTTTGTTTCAGAAAACATTTTGTTTTGTTCTATATCTCTGGGTGGATTCCACCCGTCGGCAATTACGCGACAAATGAAGAAAAGCACGTTTGATATGAGATTTGAAATGTGACAGTGTGTGTATACACATACTCGCAAATACGCACACATATATATATATATGTTTGTGTGATATATATTTATACCGACACGCACACAATCGTAAACAGAAAAAACCCCCAAATAATAATGTGATAATACTCTATAGTACAGAGCTCATTTGAGGTTGTAGTGTTTAATTGCCGAATGGCTGTGGGGCCGAAGCTGTTCCTGAACCTGGACGTTACTGTTTCCAGGCTCCTGTACCTTCTTCCCGATGGCAGGGGTGAAATGAGTATGTGGCCAGGGTGGTGTGGGTCTCTAGTTATGCTGGCTGCCTTTTTGAGGCAGCAACTCTGGTAAATCCCTTCGATGGTGGGGAGGTCAGAGCCAGTGATGGACTGGTCAGGGTTCACAACTTTTTGCAGTCTTTGCTCCTGGGCATTCAAGATGCTGGAACAGGCTGTGATGCAACCAGTCAACGTGCTCTCTGCTGTACACCTGTAGAAGTTAAAGAGAATCCTCTCTTGACATACCGAATCTCTGTAATCTTCTCAGGAAGTTGATGTGCTTTCTTTATAATTGCATCAGTGTGCTGGGTCCAGGAAAGGTCTTTGGAAATAGCACTTTGAATACTGGGTTCTGAATCTAGCATTGCAGTATGAGGAGCAAATAGGGCACAAAGTGCTAGAGTAACTCAGCAGGTCAGCCAGCATCTCTGGGGAACATGAATAGGTGATGTTTCAGGTTGGAACCTTTCTTTAGATTGGTTGCTGGAAGGGGGATGGAGGAGAAATCTGAAATAGAAGTGGGGGGAGAACAAAGCCTGACAAGGTTATTTTATCTTAGAGATACTGTGTGGAAACGGGCCACCGAAATGGCACAAGAGAAGTAGAGTTAATAGGACCTGAAGTAAGTCGGCACTCTTCACTTTGGCAGTGGGATTGGATGGTGAAAGGTATGGTAGGTACGTCATTGGGGTCATCAGGGGGGCACCCTCCTTTGATGTTTCATTGATAAGCCCACAACGTCTCCAGAGGGTTCAACGGTGATAGCTGGCATCCCAGTTACACCCCCCTCAATTCCATATCCTCCTGTCTTCATCTTGCAACCCAATTATTGTCTTTCCTTTTGATCCAAATCCAATTGCTGCTTTTTTCAACTGAATTTGACAATGACTTGATTGCTTGTTGGAGGGAGCGACCCCTCACCCCCATTTTCTTCAATAGACTGGTCGTAGATGTAGCAACAAATCCCCTGCATCCCACTTCTACAGGGAAAACCTTGGTCTTCCAGCCATTCTGGGCAGCTTCAGTTGCCAGTTCAGAGTACTTGGTCTTTTTCCTCTCATAAGCTTCTTCAACACCATCTTCCCGTGGTACTGTCAATTCCACAACGTATGCTAACTTGGCTGTTGTGGACCACAGGACCATGTCTGGCCGGAGTGTTGTAGCCACAATGTCTGGGGAAAACAAAAGCTTTTTTTCCAAGTTCACGTCCATTTTCCAATCCCGAGCAGGCTGCAGAATGCTTGCATCCTTTGATGTTATCTGCTACTCTGGAGGTTGGCCTGCTGGTACAAATGTTGTGAAGTGGACATTTCCTGCCAATGTTTGTGGGTAAGCATTTGTGGCCGTTCGCCTCTGTTCCAGGATAGATGTCTGCTGTCTGAGAACTTGGTTATGCCGCCCTTGGGCGAGGCTCGTAGTGCATCCTGTTAAGATGTGCCTTAGTGATGCAGGTGCTTGCCAAAGGGAGCAAGCGGGGTATTTTCCGAACCACTGCTTCAGGTTCTGGGGTGATGGTAGAACAACATAAGTGGCTCTGATGACAAAACTTAGCCGAGATCCCTCCATTTGCCAGATGTCACGCCACCCGAGTTTCCTCTTTTCCAGGCTCTCCCAGTTAGTCCATTGACCCGGCTCGGCCATTGAGACGGCGTTGGCGTGTCGCTCTGCCTCCTCCCGCCTTCTCACCTCCAACCACAACGACAAGAAAACGTACGTCGATGAAAGCGATTTGAAACTTATGCAAAATAAATCTCTGTATGGTATAATTTGTGGAGCCCCCCCCCCTTTAGGATAAACCTGGAACAATCTGACAAACAAGTCCGAACCGAACCGAAACGTCACCTCAATGTTCTCTAGTAATACTGCCTGAGGCACTCAACTGGCCTTCTGTTGGTAAACCAGTATGTGCAGTTCTTTGTTTCTACAAAGAAGTCACATATTTAACTTTAAGTGACCCTTGCATCCCCTCTCCGTATCTCCCCCCACCCTACTCGTTATACTAGTTTCACCGTTCACCTGGTGAGCTTCATTGTCTTTAACTCTTTTTCACCAAGCCCACAGCTAACAGTGCAAAACAAGTATTTATTTATCATCGTTACTTTTTTGCACATCATTCATTAATTTGATCTAAGGTAGACTAAAGTGTTGGAGAAACCCAGCGGATGAGGCAGCATCTATGGAGCGAAGGAGTAGGTGACGTTTCGGGTCGAGACCCTACTTCAGACTGATCTATATCTCTCTACATCGTACCGTCTATTTTTCTCGCTTCCCTTTCCCCTGACTCAGTCTGACGAAGGGTCAAGACCCGAAACGTTACCTATTCCTTTTCTCCAGGGATGCTGTCTGACCCGCTGAGCTACTCCAGCTTTTTGAGTCTATCTTCATTTTTGTTACTGATATTGTTTTCTTGGGGGTGCAGAATGTTATATCATCTGTAACACCTTGCACATAATGACATAATGTTATTTGTACAATGGTACATTCTGACCATCCTTAGATCAGCTTAGAGTTGGCAGGCCTTTACTTTCAGCAGGTACACAAAAATGCTGGAGAAACTCAGCGGGTGCAGCAGCATCTATGGAGCGAAGGAGATAGGCCACGTTTTGGGCTGAAACCCTTCTTCAGACTGATGGGGGGTGGGGGGGAGAAGGAAGGAAAAAGGGAGGAGGAGGAGCCCGAGGGCGGGGGGATGGGAGGAGACAGCTCGAGGGTTAAGGAAGGGGAGGAGACAGCAAGGGCTAGCAAAACTGAGAGAATTCAACGTTCATGCCATCCGGACGCAAGCTACCCAGGCGGAATATGAGGTGCTGTTCCTCCAATTTCCGGTGTTGCTCACTCTGGCAATGGAGGAGACCCAGGACAGAGAGGTCGGATTGGGAATGGGAGGGGGAGTTGAAGTGCTGAGCCACAGGGAGTTTTGTGTACCTTCGATCTTCCAGCATCTGCAGTTCCTTCTTGAACACTTTACTTTCAGCAGCTGTGTATTTGAATGAATGGGAAAATCTCAGCATCATTTTAGCTTGCACATTATGATGTGTAATGCTGGTTTAAACCAAAGATAGACACAAAAAGCTGGAGTAACTCAGTGGGTCAGACAGCATCTGAAGTCAGTCAGTCTGAAGAAGGTTCTCGACACGAAACGTCACCTATTCGTTTTCTCCAGACATGCTGCCTGATCCACTGAGTTACTCCAGCTTCTTGTGTCTATGATGTACTGTAAAATGTTCGCATCAGTAAACTGTGGCTTATTCCTGAGTTACCATGAATAGTGAAAAAAGCTGGAGTAACTCAGCGGGTCAGACAGCATAGTTGGAGAAAAGGAATATGTGACATTTCGGGTCTTGACCCTTCTTCAGACTGAGAGATCAGGGTAAAAGGTAGCGAGATATATAGATGGGGATATAGAGAGATATAGAAGTAATGAATGAAAGGTATGCAAACAAGTATCAATGATGAAGGAAACAGGCCATTGTTAGCTGTGGATTAAGTGAAAACTAGTCACAGACCAATGAAGCTCACGAGGAATAACATGAACAGTTCCACAGAGATTTGCGGGTCTGTTAATCTGCATGGTAACCACTGCATTCCGTGGTTCAACCCTATCTTGAACTTGGGGTCATTGCTTTAGACATTGCTTGGTCTTGGCAGAGACTCAGTGACAAGGTTGTTGTCTCAAGTCCTATTCCGGAGGCTTGCATATAAAATCTAGCCCAAACCTCTATTGCAGCATTGAGTAAATGTTAAACTGAGTTAGGTGCAGTTGCTTGAATGAGGTTTTGAACCACAGTTATGTTTGCCTTGACAGAGGGATGTCAGACTGCTCTCTGGTTGTGGTCGCATGATTCAGTTGCCAGCTGTTATCAGGCAACTAAATTATCCTACCACAACCAGAGAGCAGTCCTAAACTGCTATCTACCTCATTGGTGACCTTCTGACTATCCTTAATCGGACATTGCTAGCTTTACCTTGCACTAAACGTTATCCTTTTATCATGTGTCTATACACTTTAAATGGCTCAATTGTAATCATGAATTGCCTTTCCGCTGACTGGATAGCAAGAAGCAACAAAAACCTTTTACTGTATCTTGGTACATGTGACAATAAACTAAAGTGCACTGAATATACTAAGCTGATAATACTGGGATATCAAGTAGCACTGTTTGGAAGTGTAAGATATATACATTGCTGACCATACCTGGACAGCATAAATATATGTATTTCTTGGGACCATGTCAGAAAGACAGCACAGTGGTGCAACTGGTAGAACTGAAGATAGACACAAAAAGCTGGAGTAACTCAGCGGGCCAGACAGCATCTCTGGAGAAAAGGAATATGGGGCAGAGAAAAAGGACTGCTCTCTGGTTGTGGTAGGATGATTCAGTTGCCTGATAACAGCTGAAAACTGAAACATCCTACCACAACCAGAGAGCAGTCCAACATCCCTCTGCCAAGGCAAACATAACTGTGGTTTAAAACCTCAGTCAAATAACTGTACCTAACTCAGTTCAACACTTGCTCAATGCTGCAATAAAGCTTTGGGCTATATTTTATATTCAAGGAATATTTTACGTTAAGAAAAAGGGGTAGGCCATTTAGGACTGAGATGAGGAAAAATGTTTTCACCCAGGGATTTATGAATCTGTGGAATCCTCTACCACAGAAAGCAGTGGAGGCCAATTCACTGGATGTTTTCAAGAGAGAGTTAGATTTAGCTCTGAGGGCTAACGGAATTAAGGGATATGGGGAGAAAGCAGGAACGGGGTACTGATTTTTGGATGATCAGCTATGATCATACTGAATGGCGGTGCTGGCTCGAAGGGCCCAATGGCCTACTCCTGCACCTATTTTCTACGTCTCGGGTCAAGATTCTCTAGACTGAGTCAGGGGAAAGGGAAACGAGAGATATAGACGGTGATGTCGAGAGATATAGAGCAAATGAAAGATATGCAAAAAAAGTCACAATGATGAAGGAAACAAGTCATTGTAGGCTGTAGAACCACTGCCTCACAACATCAGAGCGGATTTGTAGGTTAATTGGCCTCTGCAAATTGCCCCTAGAACTAGTGTGAACGGGTGATCAACGGTGGTTTGTAGGTTAGTTTCATAAAATGGGAGAATTCAATGTTAAGGTACACAAAAATGCTGGAGAAACTCAGCGGGTGCAACAGCATCTATGGAGCGAAGGAAATAGGTAACGTTTCGGCCCGAAACGTTACCTATTTCCTTCGCTCCATAGATGCTGCTGCACCCGCTGAGTTTCTCCAGCATTTTTGTGTACCTTCGATTTTCCAGCATCTGTAGTTCCTTCTTGAATTCAATGTTAATACTGTTTGTAAGCTTGTCAAGCGGAATGCATGTTGATGTTCCTCTAGTTTCTGTCTCATTGTTGTTACTTGCATTCCACTACTGGCACATTTTAAAAGAACGTAATTAGGCTGGAACAAATTGGTCTTGCATATGACACTGAAAAGCTATTGCATAAATAAAATTTTCTTTCTTTATTAAATCACGCAGCTGACAGGTACAAATATGCCTGTGACCGACAGATGAGATTTTTCCACAACCAAAAACATCTCCGACAAACATTTTATTAGATTAGATTAGATTAGATTAGATTAGATTAGATTAGATTAGATTTGTTTATTGTCATTCAGACCTTTCGGTCTGAACGAAATTCTGTTTCCCTGCAGTCATACATATAATTAAAAAAATGACAAAAACACACAATCAACACAAATTTAACATCCACCACAGTGAGTTCACCAAACACCTCCTCACTGTGGTGGAAGGCAAAATCTTAAAGTCTCTGGCTCTTCCCTCTTTGTTCTCCCTCTGCGCCGAGGCGACGGTTCAAACTCTGCGGGTGGTCGCTGCCTCGCCACAGCTCAGAGGCCGAGTCAGGTCTCCGCTGCTGCTGCTGCTGCCGCCGCTACAGCTTCGGTGCCGAGTCAGGTCTCCGCTGCTGCTGCTGCTGCCGCCGCCGCCACCACTCCAGGACCGAGTCGGGTCTCCGCTGCTGCTGCCGCCGCTACAGCTCCGTTGCCGCCAGCTCCGCCATTAGGCCTCGGCGCAGACGGAGACGGGGGATACGACCGAAGAAAAAGTCGCATCCCCCGAAGGAAGAGGCCAAAGCATTGTTTCTCCCACCCCACCCACACACATACACAACTTAATAAAACAAAATTAACTAAAACATGGCAAAGAACAAAACGAAAGAAAAAAACAAAAAACAGACGGACTGCAGGTGGGCCGCAGCTGTTAAGCCAGCGCCGCCATCTTACATCTTACAATTGGTATTAGAGGATACTTGCGTATGAATAGGCATCTTTGGTAACAGAAGATAAATCCAAAGTTCACCACAGGTTGGATTAGTATGAATATTGCAGGATATTTGCGGATATATTTAAAAAAACACGCTATGTATTTTCATATTCAGGAGCAGAATTAGGCTATTCAGCCCATTAAATCTACTCTGCTATTCAAACATGGCTGATCCATCTTTCCCTCTCAACCCCATTCTCCCGACTTCTCCCCATAATCTCTGACACCCTTACTAATCAGCTAGTATTTTCACAGTTTTTTGCAATAACAGTATTTTCAATGCTATTTGTGAAAAGTAATCATCTTCAGTCCAAAGGGCTAAAAGGTGACACTTGTTTTGGTGTTGGTTAAAGGAGTCATAACTTTTCTTGGCCTGTTGCCTTGATCATCCTAGGCATACTCGGTCCTCTGGGCGAAACCTTCTTTGTGTTTTTCTAAGTGTTTTTTCCCCAATCCGGCACAGTAGAGCCACTGCCTCACAGCAATGGAGACACCGGTTGGTTCCTGACCTTGGGAGCTGTCTGTGTGGAGTTTGCACATTCTTCCACGTGGGTTTGCTTCGGTTTCCTCGCGCAGCCCAAAGACGTACAGAATTTGTAGGTTAATTGTCGTTTATAAATTGTGCTCAGTTTGTAGGGAGTGGATGTGAAAGTGGGACAACATAGAACTAGTAGTTGGGCTCATACTCGGTGAACAGGAGGGCCTGTTTCCATGCTGTATCTCAAAACTAAACTAAACTAAACTGCACCCTCTTGATGTCAATGCCTCCCGCGTACACGGTCTGCTTGATCCCAGCCCTATTGCCTCTGCAACCTTGTGCTCAGGTTAGTTTTAGTTGTCGGTATCCCTTTCAATAAGGCAACATTCTCCCTGGGGGGCAGCAGACAGAAAATAAAATTGACGTAACAAGTATTTTCTGTTCCAACAATGTGATGTCAATGTGTAAACGTCCATGGGCACGATTACCTTGACAACGAAGATAGACACAACATGCTGGAGTAACTCAGCGGGACATTTCTGGAGAGATGGAACAGGTGACGTTTCCTGTCGAGACCCACCTTCAGATCATAAAGGTCATCTCAAGAAGGGTCTCCACCCGAAACATCACCTATTTCTTCCATCCAGAGATGCTGCCTGTCCCGCTGAGTTACTCCAGCATTTTGTGTCCATTTCCAGCAATTTTGCCTGTGTGCTCACTCTCCCGGTGAAGCAGGTGGAAAGCCTACCAAGACATTGTTTCATGGGAGCAATGAGTTTTAGTAGTGCCTTTGTTTAAGAAAGAACTGCAGATGCTGGAAAAATCGAAGGTAGACAAAAATGCTGGAGGAGCTCCATAGATGCTGCCTCAGTCGCTGAGTTTCTCCAGCATTTTTGTCTATTAGTACAGGTAATGCCTTTAGTATTTCTTGTGTGCTTTAACCATTAAAAAACAATGACAGAAAGGAGTCATAGTGTCATCACCTCAGGGGAAAGATTTAATAGGAGACCAAGGGCAACTTTTTCACTCGTAGGGTGGTGAGAATTGAATTGAATTGAATAAATGTTATTAGCCAAGTATGTATACATACAATGAATTTGCCTTGATGCTTTGCTCGCAAGTATCAATTATGGTATACAGTAGACAATTGAAAATAAAACATTATTATTTAAACATGTGAAGAATGAAATAAAATACCAGAGCAAAAGGAGGCTACAGACTTTTAGCTATTGAGTAGAGCTACTGCTCTTGGAAAAAAAGCTGCTTTTATGTCTGGCTGTGGCGGCTTTGACAGTCCAGAGTCGCCTTCCAGATGCAAGTGCTTCAAATAGTTTGTGGCCAGGGTGAGAGGGGTCAGAGATGATCTTACCCGCTCGCTTCCTGCCCTTGCAGTGTACAGTTCGTCGACGGGGGCAAGGTTGCAGCCAACAACCTTCTCGGCTGATTGAACGATGCGCTGCAGCCTCCGGATGTCGTGCTTGGTGGCTGAGCCAAACCAGACCATGATCGAGAAGGTGAGGACAGACTCTATGATGGCCGTGTAGAATTGGACCATCATTGCCCGTGGCAAATTGAGTTTTCTCAACTGCCGCATGAAGTACATCCTCTGTTTGGCCTTTTTGACTGTGGACTCCCGTTTAAGATCCCTGGAGATGATGGCTCCAAGGAACTTGAATGGATCCACAGATGTGACTGTGGTGTTGTTGATGGTGAGTGGGGTGAGGGGAGGGGGAGCTCTCCTCAAGTCTACAATCAATTCCACTGTCTTAAGAGCATTGAGCTCTAGGTTGTGGCGATGGCACCAGGATGCCAGCCGTGTCACTTCCTGTCTGTAGGCAGATTCCTCCCCATTCTGAATCAGTTAATCGGGGTTGTGTCGTCTGCAAACTTGAGAAGCTTGACTGAGGAATCTGTGGAGATGCAGTCATTGGTGTTGAGAGAGTAGAGGAGAGGGGTGAGTACGCAGCCTTGCGGTGCTCCTATGCTGAGGGTCAGCGGGTCTGAGACATGCTTTCCCAGCCTCACATGCTGCTTCCTGTCTGTCAGGAAGTTTGTGATCAACTGACGGAGGGGTTCAGGCACAGTCAACTTGGAGAGTTTGGAGTGTAGTAGCTCTGGCACAATGGTGTTGAATGCAGAGCTAAAATCCTCAAACAAAACCCTGGGAACCTATGTAAGGTGCTGGAGGATGAAGTGCAGGCCCAGGTTGACTGCATCATCCACTGATCTATTGGATATGCAAACTGCAGGGGGTTTGTGATATTTTTCAGGTGGGCCAGCACAAGGGTATATGGAATGAGCCGCCAGAGGAGGTAGTTGAGGCAAGTACAATTACAACATTTAAAAGGATCTTAGATAGGTACATGGATAGGAAAGGTTTGGAGGGATATGGACCAAATGCAGGCAAATGGGACTACCATAGATGGGGCATCTTGCTTGGCATGGTTTATTTGGGCCGAAGGGGCTGTTTACATGCTGGATGACTTTATGACATGGGTTTACAGGGAGAGGGGCAGAGTTTATAGGAGGTGTATGGAGAAAATGTTGTTTTGCACAAGGGCGGTGGGTCCCTGGAGTGTGCTGCCTGGGGTGGTGATGGAAGCAGATACGATAGTGTTGCTTAAGAGGTTTTTGGATTGTTAGATGGATATGCAGGGGATGGAAGGATATGGATCACGTGCAGGCACAGGAATCTTCTTTATCTCGACCTAATGTTGGGCACGGGCATTGTGGGCCGAAGGGCCTGTTCCTGTGCTATGCTGCTCTACGTTCGATGATAAGGGGTTGGCTGTTGAACAATGAAAAGATGGTTGAGGGGAAGAAGCTATTCTTGAATGTGAAGGTAATGTTTCTCAGGCTCCTGTACCACCTTCCTGATGGCAGCGGTGAGATGAGAGAGTGGCCCGGGTAATGTGGGGCCTGTGATCATATTAGCTATCTTCTTGAGGCAGCGCCTCTAGTAGATCCCTTCGATGGCACTGAGGTCAATACACCTGGTGTTAGAGGCAATGTCTGCTCTTCCTATGTTCTTGGGCGTTTGAACTACCGAAGCAGATCATGATGCATCTAGTCAGCATGCTCTCCATTGTACACCTGTAGAAGGGTGATTAAAATACTTGGCACTGTGCTGAATCTTCTCAAACCTCTAAGAAAGTCGAGATGTTGCCAAGAGTGGTGCATAATTGCATATGTACGTGGGACCTAGAACATTGATGCAATTACAAATAAGAATGTGAGTATTTTTGTTTTATTTTCTTGACAGGTGTTCAGTGGTAATAGTGCACCTGTCTCCAGGTAATCCCTATGGAACACAGAACAACATTTAAATGACACACGGACAGGTATACGGGTCCTGAATTTAAAGAAAGGTAACTGATGGTATGAGATGGGAATTGGCCAGGGGGACTGGAAAATGATACTTAAAGGGTTGACAGTGGATACACACTGGAAAAGATTTAAAAATCGCATGGATGAATTACAACAATTGTTCGTCCCTGTTTGGCGTAAAAATAAAATGGGGAAGGTGGCTTATCCGTGGCTAACGAGAGAATTATAAAAACTGACTGTAAAAGTTTCTTTAGATATGTGAAGAGGGTTTAGTGAAGACAAATTTAGGTCCCTTGCATTCAGAAACAGGTGAATTAATGATGGGAAACAAGGGAATGGCAGACCAGTTAAATAAGTACTTTGGTTCTGGCTCCATTAGAAATACTAGGAGAGTATTTGTGTCTGTGGAATTCTCTGCCTCAGAGGGCGGTGGAGACCTGTTCTCTGGATACTCTCAAGGAGAGCTAGAAAGGGCTCTTAAAGATAGCGGAGTCAGGGGATATGGGGAGAAGGCAGGAACGGGGTACTGATTGGGAATGATCAACCATGATCACATTGAATGGCGGTGCTGGCTCGAAGAGCCGAATGGCCAACTCCTGCACCTATTGTCTATTGTCTATTGAGACTGAGGATCTAGCGTGACTGAGAAACTGAAGGAAATTCACATTAGTCATGAAATGATGTTGGGTAAACTGTCGGGACTGAAGGCAAATAAATACCCAGGTCCTAATGGTCTGTATCTCGGAGTACTCAATGAGGTGGCCTTAGAAATTGTGGATGCATTGGTGACCATTTTCTAATGTTTTATAGATTGTGGATCAGTTCCTATGGACTGGAGGGTAGCTAATGTAATCCCACTTTTTAAAGAAAGGAGGGAGAGAGAAAACAGGGAATTATAGACCAGTTAGCCTGGCATCGGTAGTGGGAAGATGCTTGAGTCGATTATTAAAGATGTAATAGCAGCGCATTTGGATTCAAAGTCAGCATGGATTTATGAAGGGAAATCATGCTTGACATAGAAACATAGAAATTAGTTGCAGGAGTAGGCCATTCGGACCTCCGAGCCTGCACCGCCATTCAATATGATCATGGCTGATCATCCAACTCAGTATCCCGTACCTGCCTTCTCTCCATACCCTCTGATCCCCTTAGCCGCAAGGGCCACATCTAACTCCCTCTTAAATATAGCCAATGAACTGGCCTCGACTACCCTCTGCGGCAGAGAGTTCCAGAGATTCACCACTCTCTGTGTGAAAAAAGTTCTTCTCATCTCGGTTTTAAAGGATTTCCCCCTTATCCTTAAGCTGTGACCCCTTGTCCTGGACTTCCCCAACATCGGGAGCAATCTTCCTGCATCTAGCCTGTCCAACCCCTTAAGAATTTTGTAAGTTTCTATAAGATCCCCTCTCAATCTCCTAAATTCTAGAGAGTATAAACCAAGTCTATCCAGTCTTTCTTCATAAGACAGTCCTGACATCCCAGGAATCAGTCTGGTGAACCTTCTCTACACTCCCTCTATGGCAATAATGTCCTTCCTCAGATTTGGAGACCAAAACTGTACGCAGTACTCCAGGTGTGGTCTCACCAAAACCCTGTCTAAACTGCAGTAGAACCTCCCTGCTCCTATACTCAAATCCTTTTGCTATGAAAGCTAACATACCATTCGCTTTCTTCACTGCCTGCTGCACCTGCATGCCTACTTTCAATGACTGGTGTACCATGACACGCAGGTCTCGCTGCATCTCCCCTTTTCCTAGTCGGCCACCATCTTGACTAATCTTCTGAATTGTTTTGTGGATGTAGCAAGTAGAATAGACAAGGGGGAGCCAGTGGAAGTGGTGTACCTGGACTTTCAAAAAGCCTTTGACAAGGTCCCACACAAGAGATTAGTGTGCACAATTAGAGCACATGGTATTGGGGGTAGGGTATTGACATGGATAAAGATCTGGTTGGCAGACAGGAAGCAAAGAGTAGGAATTAACGGATCCTTTTCAGAATGGCAGGCAGTGACTAGTGCTCAGTGCAGGGACCCCAGTTATTTACAGTATATATTAACAATTTAGACGAAGGAATTAAACGTAACATCTCCAAGTTTGCGGATGACAAAAAGCTGGGTGGCAGTGTGAGCAGCAAGGAGGATGCTATGAGGCTGCTGGGGGACTTGGATAGGTTGGGTGAGTGGGCAGATGCGTGGCAGATGCAGTATAATGTGGATAAATTGTATTGTATTGTATATCTTTATTGTCATTTCCTGAGTATTCGCATACCCAGAGGAAACAAAAAAACGTTGCTCAACCAGTGTCCATTCAGTGTGCATGAAAAAATAAATAGAAATAAAAAATACATGTATCATGAACAAATTTAACACTCTACTAAACATTCAACAGCCGTTCCAACCGGCAGCGGCACAACAGTGGCTCTGCTGCAGTGTGAGGGTTTGTGCGCGATACTTGGCAGGGGGCAAAGTCCATTTAACAGTCTTATAGCCTGTGGGAAGAAGCTGAGGAGCATCCTGCTGGTTTTGCAGCTAATGCTCCTGTACCTCTTCCCAGATGGGAGGATGGAGAAAATGTCATGCGATGGGTGGTAAGGGTCTTTGATGATGGAGATGGCTCTGTTGATACATCTCTTCCTGTATATGTCCAGCAGGAAGGGGAGTGGAGCACCAATAATCCTGCTTGCGGTCTAAATCTCCTAGGTTATCCACTTTGGTGGCTTCAATTGTCCAACCAAAGTGCTATAAAGCTGCATTATGACTTCCTGACTCTTATACCCAGTGCTCCAACCAATGAAGGCAAGCACATCATACGCCTTCTTGACAACTCTCTACCTGTTTTGCCATTTTCATGGTGTTACAGACTTGGACCCCAAGATTGCTCTGTACATCAATGTTGCTAAAGGTCAAGGCAATAATTGTATATTTTTCCATTATATTCAACCTCCCAAGGTGCAACATTTCACATTTGCTCGGACTAAACTCCATCTGCCATTCTTCCGCCCATTTCTGCAGCTGATCCATATCCTGCTGTGTACTTTGATAGCCTTCCACACAATATGTGCCCCAGCAATCTTGGTGTCATGTCCAAATTTTTACTATACCTTTACATCCGCATCATTCATATATATCACAAACTGCAGAGGTGCGAAGAGAGACACAAAACGCTGGAGTAACTCAGCGAAGAGAGATCCCTGTAAAACTCCCTTGGTCACTAACCTCCAGATACAGTTTAGTTTATTATCATGTGAACCGAGGTACAGTGAAATGATTTTGTTCCATGCTAACCATTCAGCGGAAAGACAATACATGATTACAATCAAGCCTTTTATAGTGCATTGATACATGATAAGGGAATAACATTTAGTGCAAGGTAAAGCCGGCAAATTCCGATCAAGGATAGTCCGAGAGTCATCCAAGGGGTAGATAGTAGTTCAGCACTGCTCTCCGTTTGTGGTAGGATGATCCAATTGCCTGATAACAGCTGGGAAGTAACTGTCCCTGAATCTGGAGGTGTGCGTTTTCACACTTCTATACCTTTTGCCTGATGGGAGAGGGGAGAAGAGGAAGTGGCCAGGGTGCGACATATCTTTGATTATGCTGCTGGCCTTGCTGAGGTAGCGTGAGGTATAAATGGAGTCAATGGAAGGGTGAGATTTGTTTTTTCCCACAACCCACTATTTTCTCTCAGTAAGCCAGGTCTGAATCCATACAAGAGGGACACAAAATGCTGGAGTAAGTCAGCGGGTCAGGTAACATTTCTGGAGGGTAGGAATGGGTGACGTTTCGGGTCGAGACCCTTCTTCACCTCTCAGTCAGAGTTACTCCAGCAATTGTGTCTTATCTTCAGTATAAACCAGCATCTGCTGTTCCTTCCGATCCATATTACCAAATCACTGTTAATCTTGTGCATTGTAAACTTCTGAATCATCCTACTATAGGGAACCTAAATTTCACATCTACCGGAACCAAAGTTCTTGACGTGCTGATCGAGAAATAGTTAAGAGAGATAATTAGATCTCATGTTGAACATTCCTCACCGTCCAGTTAGAGTTAGCACGCAAGATAATGAATGTACCTGACAGGTGAATCAGCGTGCAATGGTGTATGTGCTGCTAACATCTAATCTGGTCAATAAATCTGGTACATTTCTGCCATGGGATTACCAGCCTAACATCAGAGCACCTACTGATAGTGGCGTTTGAGATAGAGTAACTAACGCACCCCCCCCCCACCTCCACCACCTCTTCCCCCTGTTTCCTACCTGGGCTCTCACTTATTTCTCCTCTCTACTCCCCCTCCCTTCCCCACACTGATACCTTCATCCCTCTGACTTTACAATCCGCAACTCTTCAAACCTGTCTCATGTTTGAACAAGGGTCTCGACCCGAAAAGTCACCCATTCTCTCCGGAGATACTGCCTGTCCCGCTGAGTCACTCCAGCTTTTTGTGTCGGTCTTTGGTTTAAATCAGCATCTGCAGTTCCTGCTTACTCATGCCTTCCTTTCTTATCTCTGACGTTTGTTCCAACCATCTGCCTGTCAAAACCGCCCCTTACCTATGTTAGGTAGACAAAAGTGCTGGAGAAACTCAGCGGGTGCAGCAGCATCTATGGAGCGAAGGAGATAGGCAACGTTTCGGGCCGATTCATGGGTAATTTAAGGCCCCATTTCCGTAACCGGCTTCCGTCTCCGCTCCAAAGATCCCGTAGGATAATAGTGCGGAGACGGAAGCCGGTTACGGAAACATCTCGTAAAAATAAAAGTTCTTTGGTAAAAATCTTCTCCTCATTTTCAGAATTTTAATTTATTAACACAAACTGTTCCCCCGCAACGTTCATTACACTGCAGGTCGGGTCGGGTCTGGTTACGGAAATGGATGAAAAAAAAACCCCACGTTCTGTTCCGTTGCGTACTACACATCAGCCCATTGCATTTAGCAGGAGTGGTCTATCTTGCTCCGTTATAGGATCTTTGCTACACACTAGGGACAATTTACAATTTTACCAAGCCAGTTAACCTATAATCCCCCACATCTTTGGAATTTGGAGGAAACCAGAGCACCCAGAGAAAACCCACATGTTCTCAGGGAGAACGTACAAACTGTACAAACTCCATACAGGTTGATTGAAGCATGCAACATGGAAACAGGTACTTCGGCCCACCAAGCTGGTGCCAACCATCAATCTCCCATTCAGACTAGTTCCCTGTTGACTCATTTTCTCATCCACTCGCAACACACTCGGGACAATTTACAGAGGCCAGTTAACCAACAAACCTGCACTGATTCTACCACTCTGCGCTTAAGGGTTAATTTACATCACAACTCACCAACCCATACACATCTTTGGGATGTTAGTAACATCTGCTCAATGAAGCAAATACAATCCAGAGCACACAACAGTGTTATAATTAAGTGTAGACGCAAAATGCTGGAGAAACTCAGAGGGTAAGGCAGCATCTATGGAGAGAAGGAATGGGTGACATTTCGGGTCGAGACCCTTATTCAGACTGATGTCGGGGAGGAGGGAGGGGAGGAGGTGCGGGCAAAAGATAGAAAGTGGGCAGAGACAGTAGGAGGTAGACAAAAGTGCTGGAGAAACTCAGCGGGTGAGGCAGCATCTATGGAGCGAAGGAAATAGGTAGCGTTTTGTCCCAATTGTCTACCTTCGATTTTCCAGCATCTGCAGTTCCTTCTTGAACAGAGACTGTAGGATTTGGGAAAGTGGGCGTGGCAATAGGACTTCTCACACAGTGTTATAATTAATGTCATTTAGAGGGAGGTGTTCAAAAAAAATAATATGACACAATATCGTCTCCTAAGGGGTTACAATTCTGCTTGTTTACACAAAAAAAGTAATAGCTAAGATATTCGAGTTTGTTTTTTGGAAACCTCCCTCAAGGACAGTAAAAAACAACAAAAAAGCACATCTCTGGGCAAAAGTCAATGCAAACCCCAATAACAGGAGAAAAGTACAAAGAATAGTATGACAAAATCCACATTAAATGCAGCAAAGTAGAAAAATGGAACGAGACTAGCAAGAGGTAGCAAAAAGTAGATCAAACAAAAATGTTTGACAAAGTGCTGAAGTAACTCAGCGGGTCAGGCAGCATCCGCAGAAAAAAGGGGGAGATGATGTTTCGAATCGGGAACCTTTTTCAGACGATCCGAAACATCATCCATTCTTTTTCTCCAGAGATGCTGCCTGACCTGCTGAGTTACTCCGGTACTTTGGATCTGTCTTTGGTGTAAACCAGCATCTGCAGTTCTTTGTTTCAACAACCAAATAGGGTGCCCAAGAAAATGCCGGCTTTCTAAAAGTGATATCGTCATTGAAAATATAGAATTCGAGGACAAGTCAAATGATTACCTTCACCTAGACTGAAATATCAAATCATGATTTAACCTGTTAAACTTTAGAACTTAGCAGAATTTAGGTGTATTTTTTTTCTATGTAAATCAACACCACACTCACTTCAAAGTCAACATCTTTTGCTCACAGTATTCCACAATGCATAAAGCTATTTAGCACTATTGTAGTCTATTCATTTGTTCTTAAGGGGTTGGACAGGCTAGATGCAGGAAGATTGTTCCCGGTGTTGGGGAAGTCCAGAACAAGGGGTCACAGTTTAAGGATAAGGGGGAAGTCTTTTAGGACCGAGATGAGAAAAACATTTTTCACACAGAGAGTGGTGAATCTGTGGAATTCTCTGCCACAGAAGTTAGTTGAGGCTAAAGAGATCGGGGGGTATGGAGAGAAGGCAGGTACGGGATACTGAGTTGGATGATCAGCCATGATCATATTGAATGGCGGTGCAGGCTCGAGGGGCCGAATGGCCTACTGCTGCACCTATTTTCTATGTTTCTATCTATCTATCTATCTATCTATCTATCTATCTATCTATCTATCTATCTATCTATCTATCTATCTATCTATCTATCTATCTATCTATCTATTTATAGTCTATATATATATAGTGGACACAAAATGCTGGAGTAACTCAGCAGGACAAGCAGCATCTATGGAGAGAAGGAATGGGTGACATTTCGGGTCGAGACCTTCTTCTTCAGAAGAAGGGTCTCGACCCGAAACATCTCCCATTCCATCTATCTAGAGATGCTGCCTGTCCCGCTGAGTTACTCCAGCAATTCGTGTCTATCTTCCCTTTAGACCAGCATCTGCAGTTCCTTCCTACACTGAACTTTTTGTTGGTGTTTAGTGTGGGTTTTACAGAGTACCTTGTTTACATTTCTGTTATGCTGCTACAAATAAGATTTTTTGTTGTTCTGTTCTGTGACATGTGAGAATAAAACACTCTTGACTTGACTCTTGAAGCCGTGTATCCCTTTATCATAATTTCAATCCTCTTGTATGCTGTCCTCAAAGTAAAAATATTAATTATTTTCTGTATCTCTCCTTTGACAACACTCTCTCTTTAAATGGCAACATCTTTCTTAGGACGTGGTGCCCAGAACTGCTCACATTATAGCACAATGCCCAAAGCTTTGTTCATCTTTAGCATAATCTTAAACCTCTCATATGTCTTCCCCCAAGTAGAAAAGTGAATTACTTACCCTGCCACTCCTTGACCTTTTCATGTTTTGAATATTTTTAATGCACAACCATTTTTAATGGTTTTATTGAAAGGGAGTGAAATATCACTGGGGAATGGGAGGAATGTAAAGTTGATATTACAATTAGATGAGTCATGATCTTATTCAATCGAGTTGAATGACTGAAGTGGCAGGGTAGTGTCACCTCGTCTTGCCCCGTGTTTGTATCTTTCATTAACATCTATCAAAGATACAATCTTTTGGACCCCCAATTCTTATTGGACCTTCTCTGTTCGTGTTTAGTTAAGCTTGGTTTAGTTTAGAGATATAGCGTGGAAACAGGCCCTTCGATCGACCGAGTCCACACCGAACTCTACAGCTGTGCCACCGTGCCGCTCTGTACCTTAACCACTTTTAAAGTACAATAAATGGATGGACTCTTTCTTTATCTGCAGTGAAATATATTTGCAAGAATGGTGTCCATTCATTGAATTGACTAATGGAACTCTTATTTAATGCTTATCGCTGCACTGATTATAATATGGCCGCATCTTTGTATTATTGCCACAATATGGAAATGCAACTTTTTATCCTCTCGAAAAAAACCACATATGGAATATGGTGAATAATTACAACTTGAAGATTGCTACTTGACCCACAAGTTGTATCAAATCAGTGGGAGAAGCTGATTGTCACTACTTTGTCTCTTGCCACTCGGTCAATTTTTGAGGCTGGGCCGTTCCTTGTTATTCAGCTCCTTGAACTTTAATGTTACCCAACAGAATTGATTAATTGAGAGATGCAGCATGAAAACCAAACTCATGCTGACCATCGATCCCCCATTACCAATAGTCCTACTCTCGGTTCCACTCCTAATTTACATTGGCCAATTTACCAGGGGATTTGTCATCTAAGTGCAGCACAGTGGTGCCGGGATGGCACAGTAGCACAGCAAGTGGAGCTGTTACCGCACAGTGCCAGAGTTCGATACTGCCCTGTGGTGCTGTCTGTGGAGTTTCCACATTCTCCCTGGATTTCCTCCCACATCCCAAAGATGCGCAGGTTTGTGGATAAACTGGCCAATGTAAATTGGGAATGGATACGAAAGTGGGATAAATTGGGATAACATTTATAACTATTGGTAACGGGTGTTCGAAAGTCGTCATCGACATGGTGGACCAAAGGGCTTGTTTCCATGCTATATCTCTGAACCAAGTGCTATTATTTTCTCACTACTGCCGACACTAAGCTAGTAAGTCCCCATCTTTGATACTACCGTTTTAATCTTCAAATGTCTGGGAGACTCTTCCTCTTCTCATATAAATTCTAGTTCAATATAGTCATTTGACATGTCCTCTGTCTCTATATTTTCAATTACAATATCACTTATAGAAAGCCAGCATTGTCACGGGCACTCTCTTTGTGTGACCTAGTTTTGATATATCTTGCTAGTCTATTTCCATTTTTCCACTTTGCTGCACCTAATGTGGATTTTGTCGTACAATTCCTTGTACTTTTCTCCTGTTATCGGGATTTGTGTTGCCTTTTGCCAACAGATATGCTTTTCTGTTGTTTTTTTACTGTCTTTGAGGGAGATACGCAAAAAAACTAACCAGATTATCTTAGGTATTAGTAAGTATTAACATTTTTTTTGTAAACAGGTAGAACTGTAACCCCTTAGGGAGACTATATTGTATCACATTATTTTTATTTTAACACTTCCCTGTAAACCAAAAGTCTGTAGCCTCCTTTTGCTCTGGTATTTTATGTCATTCACATGTGTAAACTATAATGTTTTATCCTTAATGTTTTATGTTTTATTCTTAATTGTTTACTGTATGTCGTGTTGTTACTTGTGAGCAGAGCACCAAGGCAAATTCCTTGTATATGTACATACTTGGCCAGTAAACTTATTCATTCACTCATTCCTTCATTCATCATTCATTATAACATCAGATGCTGGGGAATCTCAGTGGTTCAGGCAACAACTCTGGAGGAAAGAAGTAGGAAAAGAAATAGGTGACTTCTTGGGTTGAGACCCTTCGAAGAGTCTCAACCTGAAACCTCACCTGTTCCTTTTCTCCAGCGATGCTGCCTGATCCACTGAGTTACTCCAGCATTTTGTGTCTGTCTTTGGTGTAAGCCAGCATCTGCAGTTCCTTCCTACACATTAATTATAACATCGCTGTTTGCTATGGGTGGCATTTGCTTCGTTGGGTAGATGTTACACCTTTCTGTTACCATTTCATGTGGGGCAGCAGTAAAACCCCAGCGACCATGGTTTGGTGCTGTCCTCTGGCACTGTCTGTGTGGAGTTTGCACACACTGCCTGAGACGCTGTGGATTTCCCTGGAAGCTCTGGTTTCTTCCAACGTTCCAAAGATGTGTACGGGTTTGGTGAATTGTGAGGTGAATTATCCCTTGTGTACAGGTGATTTTAGTTTAGTTTAGAGATACGGTGCGGAAACAGGACCTTCGGCCCACTGAGTCCACGCTGACCACACACTGACACTATCCTAAGCACACTAGGAAGAATTTACAATTTTACCAAAGACAATTCTCCTACAAACCTGCACGTCTTTGAAGTGTGGGAGGGAAACCTACGCAGGTCAAGGGGAGAATGTACAAACTCCGTACAGACAGCATCCCCCTTGGTCAGGATCAAACCTGGGTCTCTGGTGCTGTGTGACACCCACTCTACTGCTGCTCCACTGTGCCGCCCCAGTGAGTGGTAGAATCCATGGGGATTTGATAGGAATTAAATAAGAATAATAGATGTCAATGGATGCTTGATTATTGACACACACACAATGGGACAAAGGGCCTGTTTCCATTCTGCATAAATCGAAACTCTCCATTTCAATGCCAGAAAATATAAGGCATTCTCTTTTGCATGTTTGGGCGTTTCTCACAATACCTTAACAGATTTAATTTAAAATTAATTTCACCATGCCTTGAAATTATGCTGTAGCTCATATCTAAGACATGCAACCTTCTTTTAAATCATGAGATCATAAGTGATAGGAGCAGAATTACGCCATTCGGCCCATCGAGGCATCCAACATTCAATCGTGGCTGATCTATCTCTCCCTCCGAACCCCATTCTCCTGCCTTCTCCTGCCTTCTCCCCATAACCTCTGACACCCATACTAATCAAGAATCTATGAACATTGAACACACACAATGATTTAGGTCAAGCAACAAGCAACGCTAATTTCATGCGGTGTATGCAACAGAATGAATGATTAAGTCCTGATGCACAGTCTTGACTGGAAACGTCAACTATCCCTTCGACTCCACAGATGCTGCTTGACCTGCTGAGTATTTCCCAGCTGTTTGTTATTGCTCCAGATTCCAGCATCTGCAATCTCCCAGGAATCCAAGCTCAGGTTAAATGTTTAACACAAAGAGCGACACGATGGCGCATCGGTGGAGTTGCTGCTTTACGGCCCCAGAGACCTGGGTTCCATCCTCACTACGGGTGCTGTCTGTACGGAATTTGTATGTTCTCCCTGTGACCGCCTGGGTTTTCCCTGGGTGTTCAGCTTTCCTCCCACATTCCAAGGACGTGCAGGTTTATCGGTTAATTGTCTTTGGTAAAAATTGTAAATTGTCCCTAGTGTGTAGGTTAATTAATGTGCGGGGATCGCTGGTCGGCACGGACTCGGTGGGCCGAAGGGCCTGTTTCCACGCTGCATCATTAAACTAAACTAAGGTTTTTTGGTCAATTGGTAAATGTAATTAGCCTTAGCAGAGGTGTGTGAGAGGGAGCGTTGATGGGCTTGAGAGTGACTAACTTAGAGGGAAGTAATAAGCGAGTTCGGTATTTCAATAAATGCAAGAAATCATGGGATTTGTCAAAGGTCATTTGGGAAAATAAAAGCGGACACAGTGCTGTATAAACTGTGTATAAATTGTTAACTATTCTACCAGTTAATTAATCTAGATTCCTGTCAACTCAATAGCTTTCTTGTTCTGCTGTTGACACACTGCTCACACAGTCCCAGTTCAAGTTCAGTTCATTAATCCGCAGTTATGAGATATTCAAAAAGTTAAAAAATATATTATTTTCATTTAATCTTCAATGTGTTTGCTACTGGAATAAGAAAATATGAACCATTTTCTTATCTTTATTCATAATATATGTGTAAAAATATATTTAATCTGAGGCAGGCAGCGACTGTGTCAGTGTTGTGGGCTGATGCTTTACCTACAGGCGGGTGTGAATGTACCGTTAAGGCAAAGATTCATCTCTGAGGAAAACTGAGTACAGGGTTGGCCCTGTGAAGGAGCCACCAATCTGATATAAGCCATTTAACTGCGAAATGCCTGCCCTTTAGTATTGGATAGATTGAGTGGAGGGTCTGTGCTGTTCCAAGTTTGCGGTGGTTGCGGTGCGTTTCCCCCCAGCCATCTCGCCCAGTGCACATTGACCAGCACAGTTCGCCAGCCCTTGTTAGCAGAGGCTCTTTGTGCAGGTGTTCCCTGAAGCCCAAAGGTTTTGTGGAGGTTCTGCGTTAGGATCGGGCACGCAGCGAGCTAGCGAGAGGGTTGTCAAGGGCTGATTTTAATGGGTCGTTATTAAACTGTTCCATCTGTGTGGCATCGCCAGCTCTCTCTCTCCCAGATCCCCCACCCCAACTGTCGACAAAGTCTGACGGAGAAAATGCTCCCACTCATATTACGGGTTGGCTCCACGTTTGGCCGCCCGCTGGGGTGGGCGGCACCTCCTTCAAAGAGAGCGAGAACAGGTCCCGTCAGCTGGGGAGCTGCGACCCACCCCTGAGTGAAGCCGCTAGTTTGGCTGCAAATTCTCATAATTGGTTTACCACACAACTTGTAATTCGTGTAAATCAATATTGAATTTCAATGGCTGTGACTCAGGCTAATGCCAGGGATTTGATAATTGACAGGTTCCTTCCAGGCATTCTTGCATTTTCAAGGCTGGTGCTGTATTGAGTCAATAATTTAAATAGATAAAATTGTGGATTTGTGTAGCCTGCAGTACGCTGTGGCCTACTGCTGACATATCTGACGGATAAATATATTTATAAATCTCATTGAAATTAATACGGAGGTCCGTACACACGCAGCAGCTGAACTGGTGAGAAAGTTTATCCCGAGTGACCTATGACCTGGGCATGCGCAGTTAAAATACCGAACTCTCTTATTGGGGTAGTGATTGCTCTCAGGGCTGGCCTGAATTGCATAATTCTATTTAGTCAGTAGGAGAAATACATGTCATAAGTCATAGGTGTAGAATTAGGCCATCCGGCCCATCAAGTCTACTCCGCCATTCAATCATGGCTGATCTATCTCTCCCTCCTAACCCCATTCTCCTGCCTTCTCCCCATAACCTCTGACACCTGTACTAATCAAGAATCTATCAATCTGACGGCCTCCACAGCCTTCTGTGGCAAATAATTCCACAGATTCACCACCCTCTGACTAAAGGAATTTCCCCTCATCTCCTTCCTAAAAGAACGTCCTTTAATTCTGAGGCGATAACCTCTAGTCCTAGACTCTCCCACTAGTGGAAACATCCTCTCCACATCCACGCTATCGAAGCCTTTCACTATTCTGTTTGTTTCAATGTACCAGAGAGGGAAGGTGCCAATCAGCGGAGCACCCCGCACACACAATGGAATAAATAGCTTAAGTCAACAAGCAGGTTGACATCGTGGATGTCAGGGATATGGGAAGAAGGCAGGAAAATGGGGTTAGGAGGGAGAGATTAATCAGCCATGATTGAATAGCGGAGTAGACATGATGGGCCGAATGGCCTCATGCTGCTCCTATCACTTATGACCTTATGAAGCAGCTGCTAATGACAAAGGCCGAAAGTGTAAAGCCACACAAAAAAAAACGTCAAATGCTAGTGAGGTGAAATCTGAAAACCTGAAGTGGTGAAGCAAGCTGAGCACCTGAGAGATACTCAGTGAGTCAGTCAGTGGGAAACATTAACTTTTATTGTAGAACATTAAGTGTACCGGACTGGTAAAGGGAAGGATTTGTCCCACCGCAGATCACCGGAGCAGCTTGAATGTCCAGATGGTTTCCTCTCCTACTTTAATGAAACAAAACTATGCATGCCTTTGTCGACGGATTAGATGTAGATGTTGGCTTTGTGCACCGAGAACATGAGGATCAGGCAAAGAAAGGGTGGTAGCATTCTGATGAACGGAAATGTTAAAGGGGCTGTCCCACTGCGGCGACCTAATTGGCGTGTTTAGAAGAGTTTGCCCTCGACTCATAGTGGCAGCATGGTCGACACAAGGTCCTAGGAGGTCTTTGTAACTCTCCTTCATGCTCGAGAGTAGTCCCCACGTACTCGAGACCTCAGCTGGGTCGCGGCGTATTTTTCAACATGCTGAAAAATGCCTGCGAGTAAAAAAAGGTCGCCATGGAAAAAAAATCGATATTTCTTTTACTCATAGGTTTAGTCGTAGTAGGTCGTAGTAAATCGGCATGTTATTTGTAGGTAATCAAGGGTAGTCAAAGGTAATTGAAGGTAATCGAAGGTAGTCGTAGATCATCTTCAATATAGTCGAAGGAGATCGAAGGAAGTCCTCTTCACTCTCCACTATTCGGTGTCCAATTTTCCCGAAGCTAGTCTTCAAAGCGAAGGAGGACTTCTACATAGTCGAAGGATGTCATCAACATGACACTATTTCAAAATCTCCTACCCTCTTCTAAACTCGCAAATTAGGTTGCCGCAGTGGGACAGGCCCCTAACTTTATTTCTTTTTCCATCAATAATGTCTGATCTGATGAGTATTTCCAGCATTTTCAGCTGTTATTAAATAGTACTGAGGTTTGATGACGTTTTGTATTGTAGAGCAAGCTAGAAATGTCAGTCACCACCTCATGGGGCGGCACGGTGGCCAGCGGTAGAGCTGACTACTGGCGTTGTCTGTACAGAGTTTGTACGTTCTCCCCGTGACTGCGTGGGATTTCCCCAGTACCTCCGATTTCCTCACACGTTCCAAAAACCTAGAGGTTTGTAGGTAAATTGGCTTTGGTAAAATAGTACATTTTCCCTAGTGTGTGTGCATAGGATAGTGTTAGTGTGCGGGTTGGCGCGGACAGGGTAAGTCGGACAACCTGTTTCCGTGCTGTATTTAAACTAAAACCTCCCGCTCCACAAAAATGCTCACTCTAAATCTGTGTGATCTTCAGAAACTCTACTTACAAGTACAATAACCCACTATTACGCTTTACAAAAAGAAAGACAAGGTGACTTGAGTAACTAGTCCTGTCAACCTGTTGCTCTAACTGTATCTGTCAGCAACAATTAGAGCAACAGTGTTGCTGTTGCTGATAATGAAGCATTGGGAGGCCCCGTACCCATACTGTATCTCTAAACTAAACTAATCAAGGCCTCTGTTTAATTTAGTTTTTGGTCACGTGCACTGATTTACACTTTTTGGTGAATGCTGTGGAAAGTCAATGCATGATTATAATTAAGCCATCCATAGTGTACAGATTATTTAAGGGTATAACGTTTAATGCAAGATAAAGTCCAGTAAAGTCCAATTAAAAATAATCCAAGGGTCTCCAATGAGGTAGATGGTGGTCATGGCCGCTCTCTAGTTTGTGATAGGATGGTTCGGTTGACTGATAAAAGCTGGGAGGAAGCTGTCTGGAGGTGTGCGTATTAAACTCACGTGAAGTTCAAACCAGAAAAAGCAGAAAAAAGCAGCCTACTAGAGGACTGGGAGAAATTCAGAGACCAGCCGAGGAGGACAAAAGGCTTAATTAGGAAAGGGAAATAGATTATGAAAGAAAACTGGCAGGGAACATAAAAACTGACTGCAAAAGCTTTTATAGATATGTGAAGAGAAAAAGATAAGTTAAAACAAATGTAGGTCCCTTGCAGTCAGAAACGGGTGAATTGATCATGGGGGACAAGGACATGGTGGACCAATTGAATAACTACTTTGGTTCTGTCTTCATTAAGGAAGACATAAATAATCTGCCGGAAATAGCAGGGGACCGGGGGTCAAATGAGATGGAGGAACTGAGTGAAATCCAGGTTAGCCGGGAAGTGGTGTTAGGTAAATTGAATGGATTAAAGGCCGATAATTCCCCAGGGCCAGAAAGGCTGCATCCCAGAGTACTTAAGGAAGTAGCCCCAGAAATAGTGGATGCATTAGTGATAATTTTTCAAAACTCTTTAGATTCTGGAGTAGTTCCTGAGGATTGGAGGATAGCTAATGTAACACCACTTTTTAAAAAGGGAGGGAGAGAGAAAACGGGGAATTACAGACCAGTTAGTCTAACGTCGGTAGTGGGGAAACTGCTAGAATCAGTTATTAAAGATGGGATAGCAGCACATTTGGAAAGTGGTGAAATCATTGGACAAAGTCAGCATGGATTTATGAAGGGTAAATCATGTCTGACGAATCTTATAGAATATTTCGAGGATGTAACTAGTAGAGTGGATAGGGGAGAACCAGTGGATGTGTTATATCTGGACTTTCAGAAGGCTTTCGACAAGGTCCCACATAAGAGATTAGTATACAAACTTAAAGCACATGGTATTGGGGGTTCAGTATTGATGTGGATAGAGAACTGGCTGGCAGACAGGAAGCAAAGAGTAGGAGTAAACGGGTCCTTTTCACAATGGCAAGCAGTGACTAGTGGGGTACCGCAAGGCTCAGTTCTGTGACCCCAGCTATTTACGATATATATTAATGATTTGGACGAGGGAATTGAATGCAATATCTCGAGACACGAAGCTGGGGGGCAGTGTTAGCTGTGAGGTGGATGCTAGGAGGCTGCAAGGTGACTTGGATAGGCTGGGTGAGTGGGCAAATGCATGGCAGATGCAGTATAATGTGGATAAATGTGAGGTTATCCACTTTGATGGCAAAACCAGGAAAGTAGACTATTATCTGAATGGTGGCCGATTAGGAAAGGGGGAGATGCAACGAGACCTGGGTGTCATGGTACACCAGTCATTAAAAGTAGGCATGCAGATGCAGCAAGCAGTGAAGAAGGCGAATGGTGTGTTAGCATTCATAACAAAAGGATTTGAGTATAGGGAGCAAGGAGCAAACAGTTGTACAGGGTCTTGGTGAGACCACACCTGGAGTATTGCGTACAGTTTTAGTCTCCTAATCTGAGGAAAGACATTCTTGCCATAGAGGGAGTACAGAGAAGGTTCACCAGACTGATTCCTAGGATGTCAGGACTTTCATATGAAGAAAGACTGGATAGATTTGGTTTGTACTCGCTAGAATTTAGAAGATTGAGGGGGGATCTTATAGAAACTTACAAAATTCTTAAGGGGTTGGACAGGCTAGATGCAGGAAGATTGTTCCCGATGTTGGGGAAGTCCAGAACAAGGGGTCACAGTTTAAGAATAAGGGGGAAATCTTTTAGGACCGAGATGAGGAAAATCTCGCAGAAGGTAGTTGACTCCATCTACAATTCAACCTGCCTCAGCAAGGCCACCAGCATAATCAAGGACGAGTCTCGCCACTCTCCCGCAGAAGGTAGTTGAGGCCAGTTCATTGGCTATATTTAAGAGGGAGTTAGATGTGGCCCTTGTGGCTAAAGGGATCAGGGGGTATGGAGAGAAGTCAGGTACAGGATACTGAGTTGGATGATCAGCCATGACCATATTGAATGGCGGTGCAGGCTCGAAGAACCGAATGGCCTACTGCTGCACCTATTTTCTATGTTTCTATGTTTCTAAACGAAATTCACATGAAGTTCAAACGAAAGAGGGAGTGGCGAGACTCGTCCTTGATTATGCTGGTGGCCTTGCAGAGGCAGGGTGAATTGTAGATGGAGTCAACTACCTGGAGGTTGATTGGGTGATCTAGAGATAAAGATAGATGGGAAGGAACTCAAGTGAATCATAAGTGCTGACTCACACTGTGTGGCTGAATAGACTGATTCTGTGATTAGTATTGGGAACATTGATGGAATGAACGTCACCCTATCCATGTTCTCCAGAGATGCTGCCTGACCTACTGAGTTACTCCAACACTTTAATTGATAAATTGATATTGGGAATATGGATATTATTCTGGAAAAATACATGATTTGACATCTGATTATGGAATATCTAATATCCTTCTTTGCAAAGTTAAGGGCCTGTCCCACGAGCATGCGACTGCAAGCGGCGAGCGTGACCAAACCGGAAGCGGGGGCCGCGCGGAGGTCGAGTGATCCCGTACGAGTTGACGTGAAGTTCAAGCAAAGTCCGCGGGAAGTTCGCGCTCGGCGTACGCTGTCAAGACGCTGCGTACGACGTCGAGACGTTGCGTACGGCCTCAATGCGGCTGCGGGCCGGCAGGTCATTGCCGTGTGGAATTTTTGAACAGTGTCAGTTTTCCAGAGCCCCGCGCGATGGCGGGACCAGCTCCGCACAACTCCATACGGCTCCGGCGATCGAAGTGGGACCGGCCCCGCGAGGCCGTACGGCTCAAGCCACCACGTTAAGTCGCGCTTGCCGCATGCAGTCGCATGCTGGTGAGACAGGCTCTTTAGAGAGCAGTGGAGGTTTGTGGAAGGCTATTTGGCTCTGTGAGCTGCTTTGATACTGAGCAGTCAGAGAACTGTGGATCAGAATGGCAACATTTTAGCTGTAGGTGTGAGTGCTTGTTTAAGTCGTGGAGTCACAGAACAAATGGTGTTATTAAAATCAATTGACTTTCAACTTTTAGATCAGAGACTCAAGAGATACAGCGTGGAAACAGGCCCTTCAGCCCACCGAGTCCGCGCCGACCAATGATCCCTGCACACCAACACTATCCTACACACACCAGGGAAAATGTTTAATTTTTACCAAAGCCAATTAACCTAGAAACCTGCACGTCTTTGGTGTGTGGGAGGAAACCAGAGCACCTGCTGCACAGGGAAAACGTACAAACTCCGTACGCACCGCACACGTGGGCAGGAACGAACCTGGGTCAATGGCGCTGTAAGGCAGCAACTCTACCGCTGCACCACTGTGCCCCTATTGATCTGTGACTGTCGTGTTATCTTGTAGTGTTAGTCATTTCTAAGACATGTTAGAATACTATATTGCCTGATTGGATAGGTGCTTCGTGCTGGAAATATATTAGCCTGTAATTATAAATCCTGACAAGAAGCACCGGGAGAATTTAAATCACATTATAAAGACGTGTGGCTGTTATTGAACATAGAACGATGCAGCACAACACAGGCCCTTCAGCCCACAATGTCTGTGCCGAACATGATGCCACCGCCATCTCTTATCTGCCTGCACATATTCCATATCCCTTCTTTCCCTGCATGTCCATGTGCCTGTCCTAAAGGTTGTTAAATGCCATTATCGTATCTGCCGCCACCACCATTCCCAGCAGCGTTTTCCAGGTACTAACCACCCTCTGTGTATAAAGAATAAAAAAGTTGCCCCGCAAATCTCCTTTAAACTTATAATACAATACAATACAAATTTATTTGTCACATGCACCAACTAAGGCACAGTGAAATGAATTTGCCATGCAGCGGTACAGTTGAAAAAATGAACACACAATACACAATCAACACAAACATCCACCACAGCATTCTCCACTGTGGTGGAAGGCAACAACGTTCAGTCAGTCCTCCTCCTTTGTTCACCCGTGGCCGTGGCCATAAACCCTCCGCAGTCACCGCTATGGACGGCCGGATGTACAGGCCCCTCGTCGGGATGATCGAAACTCCGACGTCGGGACGACCGAACACTCTCCGCGGCCTGGAGTGCCCGAATCGGCCACCCTCCCACCGAAGACCGCGGCTTCGGAATGTTATAGGCCGAGGGCCGGCTGTTGGAGCTCAAGGGATCCCAGGCTCCGGATGGTAAGTCCACGCACGCGGCTAGAAGCTCTGCAGACCGCAGCCCCACGATGCCAAAGTCACCAGGCCTGCAAAACTTTACCCCTCGCAACTTAAAGCCATGCCTTCTAGTATATGATTTTTTAAAATCGTGGGATAAAGGCTTTGGCCGCCTATACTATTATGGCTCCAGAGAGGTCATCATTGCCTTCCACTCTGGGTTAAAGCCATTGTTAAGGACACAGCGTTGAAAATACTAGGGCTGTGCAACGATGGTTCCAGCCCACAGTGTCCTAGGTTTGGTTTAAACGTGGTTGCTCAATTGCCAAGTGTAGCAGCAACAATATCCAATCCACATTGAGAACATTTTGTATGGGGCTGGAGAAAACTTCAAGTACACAGTTGGAAGATCATGTTGGTATCTTCAAGAGCTAATTGCTGTCTACAGGTGCATCCAGTCGAACTGTTCTGCTCTCATGATTCACAGTAAATATATTACCCTTGCAGGTATAAATCCTGGCAAGAAGCACCAGGGGAAATTAAATCCCATTATAAGGATGCATGGCTGATTTAGAACATAAAGCAAAGCGGCACAAAAACAGGCCCTTCGGCCCACAATGTCTGTTCCGAACAATTATCGACAACCTCTTATCATGTGACTGCCCTTGCGCTATTAGTTACTCATTTATGATATGCTATGATATGCCATTTATTGTCACTATACATGTACAGTGAAACTGAAAGCTGCTCGTACTCAGTGCATACATACAATTTAGCACAAAAAACAAGAAACAGAAAAACAAAACCAGAAGGGAGAAGGGGGGGGGGGGGGGGGGGGGGGGGGGGGGGGGGTAGGTGCACAATTCTGCGGCGCCACATACATATATACATATATACAGATGGAAGTCCGGGTGTTGGGCAGTGAAGTCAGTGCATGTGTGAATTTGAATTAAGAGTAGTTATAATTCTCGGAAAGCAACTATTTCTGAGATTTAATTTAGATAGACAGCGTGGAAACAGGCCCTTCGGCCCACCAAATCCGCACCAATCAGTGATCCCTGCACACTTACATGATCTTACACGAGGGGCAATGTTTACATTTCCACCATGCCAATTAACCTGCAAACCTGTACGTCTTTGTAGTGTGGGAGGTCACGGTGAGAACCGTATAGATAGCACCCATAGCTTGGATTGAACTGTAGTCTCTGGCTGTAAGCGCTCGAAGGCAGCAACTCTACTGCTGCACCACCTTGCCGCCCGTTCTTAACGTTATCAAGAGCAATTCTGCTTCGACAAATCTTTACACGAGTGCCACATTTTTGTGAATGCACATAGATATCCTACCATTAAGAATGTCTAAACAGATCATCTGATATGAAAATCATGTCAAAATATTCAACAAAGAGTTCAGGGAAAGGTTCCTTTGCACCAGAATAGTTACAATATTGAACCCATTCCAACAAGGAGAACATCACAATTAAGAGGCAGTCGAAAAATATATAATGGCGAAAGTAATGGCAGGATATGCTTAGATTAGTTTAGAGTTACGGAGTGGGAACAGGCCCTTCAGCTACCATGTCCACGTTGACCAATGATCACTTGTACATTAGTTCTATCCTACATCATAGGACCAATTTACAGAAGCCAATTAACCTATAACATGCTTGTCTTTCGAATGTGGGAGAAAACTGGAGCACCTGGAGTAAAACCATTCAGTCACAGGGAGAACGTGCAAACTCCATACAGACAGCACCTGTAGTCAGATTGAAGCTGGGTCTCTGACGCTGTAAGGCAGCATCGCCACTGTGCCGCCCGATTCTCATCTTCAGCTTTATACCAACCAAAGCTAGAGCCCGATGCATAACTCTGCTGATCTTTATTTTCAAGAAAGTTTGGCTGATGGGGGAATTCTGAATTCAGACTCGAAACGTCACCCACTCCTTCCGTCCAGAGATGCTGCCTATTCTGCTGAGTTACTCCAGTATTTTATGTCTACCTTCAGGTGGGACAGCAGGCAGCATCTACAGGGGGGAGTATACCACTCACTCGATGTTGTCTCTGCCTCTCCCTCCGCAGATGCTGCCTGACCCACTGATTACCCACCAGCAAGACTCTTTAAAAAAAAATCCAAATTCCAGCATCTGTGCTGACTTATCCGCCCCAAGATTAAGCCTTTTGTTCTCTAATTCTTTATTTATTCTTTATTTCCTGGTATTGTTACTCTTTTAATTAGTTGGCATGAATTTAATGTTCCTCAATTAAAAATATTATTAGTTCTGTTTCCTCGGCCAAAATCTTTTCAATTATTCAACTACTTGTCAATTGTTTCAAGAATGTTTTCGATGATGTTGCAATCAAGCAAAAGGGTGTTGCAATGGAACTGGAAGGAGAAGTTAGGTAAGAAATACCATGCACTTTTGTTCAATGTCATCATCATAGAGTCAAAGTCATAGCATGATACAGAGTGGAAATAGGCAAAACGCCCACACCAATCTAAACTAGTCCCACCTGCCTGCGTTTAGCTCAAATCCCTCTAAACTTGTCCTATCCATGTACCTGTCTAACTTTCTTTTTTCTTCTTTTTTTCCCCATTTAAAAAAAATAATATTTTTATTAGAAAGCAATGTACAATAGTATAAACCGGGGCATATGACAAAATACATTTAATGTACATCTTGCATTTTAAATTTAACAAGAAAAAAATAGAACAAGAGCGAGAAAGAGAGAGAGTGAAAGAAATAGTGTAAACCCCTAGACTACCAGATATTGCAGTCCAGGAGTGAACGAGAAAAGGCCTATAGAAGAATAAGAGGACAAAAACCAAAAATAATAAAGAAAAAGAAAAAGAAAAAGTGACGTCTAATTGTTTCTTAAACGTGGCGATAGTACCTGCCTCAACGACCTCCTTCTGGTTCCACACAACCACCGTATTGTGTGGAAACGTTACCTCTCCGGTTCCTATTAAATCTTTCCTCACCTTTAACCTGTGTCCTCCGGTTCTCGATTCCCCTGCTTTGGGAAAGAGACTCTGTGTGTACCCGCTCTATTCCTCTCATGATATTGTACACCTCTATAAGATCACCCCTCATCCTCCTGCGCTAGCCTGCTCAACCTCTCCCTATAGCTCAGGCCCTTGATTGTTGGCAACATCCTTGTAAATCTTTTTAGGTTTCATAATCTAAAAAGGCCGAGTGATCTTTTTAGAATCTACTCATTATCCTTCAAAACTGCTAATACTGCAAGTAAGAATTTCATTTTAAGGATAGGTGCAAAAATGCTGGAGAAACTCAGCAGGGGTGAGGCAGCATCTATGGAGCGAAGGAATAGGTGTCGTTTCGGGTCTGAAGAAGGGTCTCGACCCGAAACGTCACCTATTCCTTCACTCCATTGATGCTGCCTCACCCGCTGAGTTTCTCCAGCATTTTTGTCTACGTAAGAATTTCATTGTTCTGTTTCAAGCCACATAGGAATAAAACACTTTTGACTTGAAGATCTATAAATGTGTTACTGCCTTCTCTTTCACCCCCCCCCCCCCCACCCCCACACCCATCAATGTTATTAACTCTATGTGTGGTGTGACTATTCCTGACAAGCCCTGACTGTATCTCTTGCCATGCACGGCATCAGATGTACAATCCAGCACGTTCAGTTTATGTTCAGAATACGCCCCAATCTCCATTTACGGGGAAAGTATGGAGAGAGTGCCCAGCTTTAAGTTTATGGGCACTCACATTTCAGAGGACCTCACATGGTCCACCAAAACCGCTGCGCTGGTCAAGAAGGCACAGCAACGACTGTTCTTCCTGAGGACATTAAAAAAGACTGGTCTGCCCCAATAGCTGCTGACAACGTTCTACCGCTGCACCACAGAGAGCATATTAACGTATGGCATCTCTGTGTGGTATCTCAGCTGCACGGAGGCGGAGAGGAGAGCTCTTCAGCGCGTCGTCCACAGAGCGCAGAGGATCATTGGGACACAGCTACCAGCCTCGGAGGGCATCTACCACTCACGGTGCCTCAGGAAGGCCGTCAGCTTCCATAAAGACTCATCACACCCTTGTAACGGACTGTTCGAACTACTTCCCTCCAGCAGACGTTACAAGGCCTTCTACGCCCGAACCTCCAGTCTCAGAAACAGCTTTATTCCCAGAACTATAGCGGCTGTGAACCGGCCCTGCTGAGTGCCCCCCATCCCCCCTGGACTGTCTCCCTCAGATGGGCACGGCACACAGCTTATTTATTTATTTTACTTTTCTTTTACAACGGTTGGAAGCTGCATACTAAATCTCGTTGCACTGATGTGCAATGACAATAAAATATATTATTATTATTATTATTATTATGTTTCATCTTTTCAGCATCTTCGGTGGTTTGATATTCGACTAATATCTGGTTTTTAAATAAAATATTAGCAAACATGCCACTGACATTTCTAAGGATTTGGGAAGAAGATTAATGTAAAATGTAGGAGTGTGTAGGAAGGATCTGCCAGATGCTGGTTTAAACCAAAGATAGACACAAAAAGCTTGAGTAACTCAGCGGGCCAGACAGCATCTCTGAAGAAAAAGAATAGGTGACATTTTGGTTTGAGACCCTTCTGAAGATGCTGTCTGACATAAAAACATAGAAACATAGAAATTACGTGCAGGAGTAGGCCATTCGGCCCTTCAAGCCTGCACCGCCGTTCAATATGATCATGGCTGATCATCCAACTCAGTATCCTGTACTTGCCTTCTCTCCATACCCTCTGATCCCCTTAGCCACAAGGGCCACATCTAACTCCCTCTTAAATATAGCCAATGAACTGGCCTCAACTATCCTCTGTGGCAGAGAGTTCCAGAGATTCACCACTCTCTGTGTGAAAAAAGTTCTTCTCATCTCGGTTTTCTCGGATTTTTCCCCTTTATCCTTAAGCTGTGACCCCTTGTCCTGGACTTCCCCAACATCGGGAGCAATCTTCCTGCATCTAGCCTGTCCAACCCCTTAAGAATTTTGTGTAGGTTTCTATAAGATCCCCTCTCAATCTCCTAAATTCTAGAGAGTATAAACCAAGTCTATCCAGTCTTTCTTCATAACACAGTCCTGACATCCCAGGAATCATCCCTGACCTGCTGAATTACTCCAGATGTTTGTGTTTAATATAATATATGTCTATATACACACACTTAACTTTTTTTCCTTGTTTATTATATTGTTTACAGTGTACTATGTTTATATATTCTGTTGTGCTGCTGCAAGTAAGAATGTCATTGTTCTATCTGGGACATATGACAATAAATCACTCTTGACTCTTGAAGTGGTGACTATATGCACCTGTTCATCATTCCTCTCCTATCTTCCTTTTCTGCATTGCTTCTCACTAAGGCACTGTATTCAATATCTCAGGGCTGGGTGTTGAGGTCAGACCAACAGAAAACAGACCAAGGTACCAGTGACTGTAGTAATTTTATACATTGATCCAGAACGCTGGGTATAAATGGTTATGAGTACTCTAGTTTATTTTATTGTCACGAGGTACAGTGAAAATCTCTTTTTGTTGCATGCTATGCCGTTAGCGGAAAGGCCATACTTGAATACAATCAGGTTGCTCACGGTGTACAGAGACAGGTTAAAGGGAATAACGTTTAATGCAAGATAAAGTCTAGGAAAGTCTGAATGAGGGGATAGTCCGAGGGTCTCCAATGAGGTAGATGGTAGCTCAGGACCGCTCTCGAGTTGGTGATAGGATGGTTCAGTTGCCTGATAACAGTGGGGGAAGAAACTCTCCCTGAATCTGGAGGTGTTCGTTTTCAAACTTCCAGGTTACAAGAACTCAATACAACATTTTGAATTTATATTGTGGAGTTTCAGCAGGCATTCCAGATTAGATTAGGTAATGGAAAAAAACATTGTGTTTGTGCGTCATATGTTAAATGTTGAATTGTCGATCGTTTAGCCACTGGAACAATGCAGAATGTTTTGTCTGAAGAAGGGTCTCAACCCAAAACGTCACCCATTCCTTCTCTCCAGAGATACTACCTGTCCCGCTGAATTATTCCAGCATTTTGTGTCTACCTTAGAATATTTCCTCATCGTTACTGCTTATGCGATCTTAAAATAGCCAACCCCGATAGTTACCAAGGGCTCGTAACTTTTATAACCTGCCTTACCTGTTCCTGTTTATAAATCACGTGAATTCCCTGTGTTTGTGGATAAGCAAAATGACAGAAGAGGTGACAACCAGGGGTTGAGTTGGTGTAAACACCTGAAAGGTTAAACTGAAATCCAATCCGGTTCTCAACTTAAGCATGACAGAAATAGGTGGAGGATTTCAGTGATTCAGTCAGCAGCTATGGAGGGAAGAACAATGGGCATTCCATTGGGTGGGGTTTCATGCTTGGCACAGAGGTTGTGGGCTGAAGGGTCTGTGCTTGTGCTGTATTGTTCTACATTCTTCATCAGGCTGGGTTGACGATGTTTCGGTTGGGGACCCTTCAGACCCACTAGTTTCTCTCTTCTAATGTTTAACACTATTTTCATTAGCTGTTTCCGAGCTGCAACTAACACCTTAAACTTGGCCAGCTTTACTTTAGTCTTTACTTATAATAACAAACCATATAACAATTACAGCACGGAAACAGGCCATCTTGGCCCTACAAGTCCGTGCCGAACAACTTTTTACCCTTAGTCCCACCTGCCTGCACTCATACCATAACCCTCCATTCCCTTCTCATCCATAAGCCTATCCAATTTATTTTTAAATGATACCAACGAACCTGTCTCCACCACTTCCACCGGAAGCTCATTCCACACCGCTACCACTCACTGAGTAAAGAAGTTCCCCCTCATGTTACCCCTAAACTTCTGTCCCTTAATTCTGAAGTCATGTCCTCTTGTTTGAATCTTCCCTATTCTCAAAGGGAAAAGCTGGTCCACATCAACTCTGTCTATTCAGAGATCTTGTGCGGAAACCACACTGACCAGCAATCACCCCACGCATTAGCATTGTCCTGCACACTCGGGACAATTTACAGAAGCCAATTAACCGACAAACCTAGGAGATGAGGAGAAATGTCTTTAGTCCGAGGGTGGTGAATCTGTGGAATTCTTTGCCACAGAAGGCTGTGGAGGCCA